>NW_026267230.1:645908-649988 GCF_000697945.3 Frankliniella occidentalis
CTGGACCGCTCGCCTGCGTTGGGAATTGAGTTGTTATTCCGCCCCCGCCCCGCCCCTTTTCGTTCGGCCCCGAGTATTACATGCGTGAAGCCCGACTGACCCCACCCCACCACGCCACGCCCGCCACGCCTGGCCTGGGTCAGGCTGCCCTGCGTTGTGTCCCTTTCGCCCCCGGGCCCCTATGCGCTACGGGTCGGGTCACCACGGCGTTTTGTGCGTCACCCGCGCGATGTCCGGCCCAGCCCCGCTCGGTCAAGGCTGACGTACGCGAAGGGTCTGCGCGCAGAGGGCGCAAGGCATTTTCACACTATTCCCAAGCACTGCTGCGTGTGAAGGAGGGAGTTGAGAGAGAGAGAGAGAGGGACGGAAAGAGGGGGGGGGGGAGACAAAGCGATGGGGAGAAGAGCGCGGGCTGTTTGAACACAGTGGCTGTGCCGCGCCACGCCGCACCCGCCTCCCAGCGTCGTGAATCATTATTCTGGAGCAGCGGCCCCGCCCCGCCCCGCCTCACCACTCCATCACATCCCCCGACCGCGGGGCGAAATAACAGATATAGAACGCCGCGGGGGTAAATTGCTGCACTTTTGGACAAGGACAAGACACCAGCATTTGGGCGGGGGGCGTTGCATAAAGAATGAGTTATCTCACTTTGGGGAAATGGGTGGAATCCCATTTATTTATCGCAAAACAGCCCGCGCCGCGTGCCCAACGTAATGCAATGAAAAAGAGAAACTGAGCAAAACCGGAGCGAGTGAGCAAGACTGCGAGAGAGAAAGAGGGGGGGGGGGGGAGAGAGAGAGAGGGAGAGAGAGAGAGAGAGAGAGAGGGGGGGGGGGGGAGAGAGAGAGAGAGAGAGAGAGAGAGAGAGAGAGAGATAGAGATAGAGATGCGGAGATAGCGATGAAAGGAAGTTAGTGGTAGAAAGTTTTCAGGACGCCCGCCACCGCCCAACCGTATGCAACCGAGAATACGGGAGGTGGTTTGGAGGTAGGGGGAGGCGGGTGAAGAGGTGAAGAGAGAGAGGGAGCCAACCGCATCCAAAAGAAGACGAGACGCAGCACCGCGTCGATATGAGTGGATGGGCCCGGCGCAGCGCACGGCAGCAGGAACACTCCTGCTGCCGGTGCCGCTTGAAAAAACTTTGGCTTATGCAAACAAAAAGTGAAACGCACGGACTACGCGAGGGGAAGACGGCGTGACGGAAGCGACGCGCTACGGACTGCTGCAGCCGACTGTTAATGTTTCAAGGAGATGGCAAATATTATATAAATGAAACTCGTAGGAAATGGAAGTTCCCCGACCCGTGCGTCCCGGAGGTAAACGGAAAACATGCGCTTTGCGTCGTCGGTGGCGTTGGAGGCCTTTTGGGGACCGTCCCTCGGCGCTGTCTCTATCTGAATGAAAAAGTTTCCCGTTTTGATTAAGATTGCCGATTAACGTTTCAGGCCTAGGCCTCGCGGCCACGCCTATGGTGAACAAACTTGCCTTCCACAGCCGACAAGGGCACTGCGCTGGGAACGGTACGCACATATTTTAGCCTCTCTGCATTTAGATCTGTTACTAGTAAATTCAAAGATGTTACAGTGGGCCAAACCCGCAAAACCTGGAAAACTCATCACCCGACCTACCCCAGCCTGACCTAAGTAGGTCAAACGATCAGGGGCTAAAAGTAAACCTTAGCCTGTTGCGTGCTTTGTTGTTACGTCCAGGACGGGGCCAGGAAACAAAACCGTTGTGAAATGCTTCTAAAAACGCCACCACATTCTCATGTTTCAGAGTGTACATTTCCCGTCATCTTGTTATTAATTCGCGCGCCCGCTGCCCCGCTGAACTACTTTTGCCGGCCGCAGTTTTGGCTACAACACGCCTCGCTGCCGCCCAAACTGTATGCGATAAATTTCAGCCCAGTCGCGGTACAAGTTTTACGGTTTTCACAGCTAAACGCCGCTGCATACCATCAGCGGAGGGAGAGAACCGAACTGGGTTGGAGCGGCGGCGCTAACAGGTCGTCTACCCTGAAAAGAAAACTGAAAGGGGAGACAGAAAGGAAGAACGACCGAAGAAAAGTGTGAACGGTATGGAACGGGTACAAAAAAAAGGGGGAGGGGAAAGAAAAGTTCGGGGACAAAGAGTGATCGAGGAGAGGGCAGAGAGGAGAGCAGAGCCCTCCCTCTGCCCCAGCTCGGCTCGGCCCGGCCCGGCGCCCCACCCTGATCTGCATGCCCCCGGGGCCCGAGGTGCAGCCCAGGTGTTAGACTCATCACCGCGGAGCCGCGAACATGGTTTTGCTCTCCCGCGAGGCTCGAACCCGCCGCAGCCGAGCTGGAGGGAGAGCGGAGAGGGAGCGGAGCGGGGGTGAGCCCTTAAGGCGTCTTGGGGCTGTCACCCTCTCAGAGAGTTGCCGCCGCGCTGTTCCTGGTGTGCTGCGGCGGCCGGGGCCGCAACCAGCTGGCGGCCGCACTGTCAGGACAGTGGTTCGCGACGGGTACGCGAAACGCGCTTATCGCTCGGTTCCTATTTCCGCTTTGAAAGAAAGAGAAGAAGACACCGAGCCAGCGTGGAAATGGAGCCAGAGTGAGACCGAGAGAGAGAGAGAGAAAGTGATCGATAGGAGTAAGAAAGAGCAAAAGAGGGAGGTGGAAAGACGACAGCGTATCTGGGCGGGGGATGAAGGCCTACGATTCGTTTGACAAATTGGTCCAATCACTTCTGATAGGTAGGCAACCCCTTTGGCATCTTCATAACGGACGACGTGCCTTGACGCCGTTTCAATTAATTTGCCTGATTACCGATATAACGAACCTCGATATTTTTTTTCTCCGTTTTCTGCCGGTCCGCGTCGCCGTTTCTCTTCTTTTCTTTTAGCAAATGTGTAGAGCGAGTGAAGAGAGGAAGCCAGAGATTGGCAGAGAGAAAGAAAACGGAGTAGAGGAGTGCCGTGTCCTACCTGCACAGAGCGCTCTCCAAAATTATATCGACGCACAAACTTCCAGATGGCAGTAAGGAGAGGGGAAAAGTTAGAGCGAGCGAGGAAGGACCACCGAAAAAATGGGAAAAACGGTGAGGGAGGCTTACAGAGTTCGCAGTTCATTTAACTAAAGAGAAAAACGACAGAAGGGTCGTCGGGATTCGAACGGCCGGCTGCCATAGGGAGCGCAGCCAAACCAGGCAAACGCAGCGGTGCGCAGAACGGACCTGACAAAAGGACACACCTGGAGAAGCGTCTGATTCAGTGTTTCAGCAGGTACATTTTTAGGCTGATCAATTCAAGCGAAATTTAGACATTGACTAAGAACATTTCAGCGCAAAGAACGACTACAAGAAGTTAACAACTTGTGCTCATACAACCTGATTGAGACAAAACGGACAAAACTCAGAGCTAGGCCGAAATTAGACGCGGGGAAAACAAGTTCTGCAATACTTGTCTATGTTATTCGTCATTTCAAAAGAAAAAAGTTAGGGTGTGAGTGTGGGCATAAGTCTACTTTAATAAAAGGGTGGTGGAAGATGGACGAGGAAGAGAATGAGAGAATGAGAGAGAGAGGCCCAAGCGCTTTCCAGGCCCCATCTGCTCACCTCCCCGCTGTAATCTAGCAAAGTAAGCAGTGTCATCTGTAGAGACCGTGGTAAGATCTGCGGGCAGGAGGCGAAAGACAAGATGGGCGTGCGCGCGCGCACACACACAATAAAGGTTGTGATGGGTGATCGATTATATCAGAGCTTGGCCTGCTGCCTCGCCTGCTACCCAAGGTGCTGGGTGCTCCCTTAGCGCCCCCCCCCCCTCTTCTCCACTTTTCCTTCATAAGCCGGTTAGGCACTCGCTCCGCTCACCAAAGGTCAGGTTCTCTTCCTCCAATCTCCACACCGCCACACAACACTGACCCTACACCAGAGCCGCCCGCCGGTCTTGCGGGCCAAAAACCTCCTTGGCTTCTTCCCGCCCTGCAATAAAAAGCAGAGGAACGGGGCTTCGGGCCACCGCCGGGGGCAGTGCAGTCATAAATTTATCACTCGGTTCGTCCGCGTCCATTTGCAGGCCGAGATAACCCCTGGGCTGCTCCTTAGCGCCGGCGGGGCGGG
>NW_026267230.1:650039-654564 GCF_000697945.3 Frankliniella occidentalis
GGCAGGGCAGGGCGGGGCGGGGCGGAGGCGCCACTCACGTCACGTTCACCGTAATGAACTTCATATTTTCTGCTGTCGCGCGCCAAACGTTTCGGTCGGGGTGGAGGAGCGGGGAGGAGCAGAAGGATGGGGTTGAAGTGGAGTGGGAGCGGAAGGAGCAGGGAGCAGGAGATGCCACCAAAATAACAAACACTGCTGTGTAATAGTCTCAGACACACAGACTGCTCTCTCTCTCCCGCTCTCTTACTCACACACACACAGTGACAGCAGACAAATAGACGGACGGTCAGCGCTGCGCCACCGGGCAGGAGGAGCAGGTCCTCCTCCTACGCGAGGGTAAGTGAAGTTTGCGAGGTTATGTGTGCCTCCGAGCCGCTAATCTGATTGGCCGGGATCAGTTTGTCAGCGTGGGTGGGAGGAGAGGGACGAAAGGGGGACGAGTGCCGTTGTTGGGTCAGGAGGAACACATTTCACCACCCGCCTGTCGGAGGGGGCTCCGGCCAAGTTACATGTTATTGTATAAATACCAATCAGATTATACATTGGAAAAAAAGCAATCCAATGACGGAGGAAATGTCAGGCGACGTTTGTTTGTCTGTGTCTTTGTAAGTTGACGAGCAGTAAAAAGACATCTCTGGTTCCGATCGGCCAAGTGGCTAGAACAAAGACAAGAAGACTTTTGGGAGCCTCAGACGGGTGGGCAAACGGGGGAAGGGAGTGGGGAGGGTGGGGGGTTGAATCGACACTGATCCCATCTCTGTCTTTCTCCCTGAGCAGGTTCGTGTTTTGCACCCCTCCCCCTTCCTTCTCTCCACCGCCTTGACAATCTTTTCTCGTCGTATACCTTTTCAAAGCCGCATCGCATCCGCCCCTGTCTTTCCATTGCAGTCGGGTCTGTTTACCTTTGAGACGGTTTGCACACCCAGCAGCACGAGCTCCTTCACATTCTCCTTACCTTCTTTTTACGCTGCCCCCCCTCCCCCTTCCTCCTCCCCTCCCTTCCTATTCATGCACTCGGAGGCAAATCGTCCGTCGGTCGGAGCGCGCCCGCGGGGACGGGGCGGCGGTGGCGCCTCCGTCGAGCCTCGTGGCGCCTGTGCGTCTGCCTGCTGCCTTTTCATATTCCCTTTCTCCTTGGCGGCGCAAATAGAATGCCACAGAAAGGACGAGGGGTGGGGGGGCAAGAGAGGAGGCGAAGAAGAAGAAGAAGAAGAAGAAGAAGAAGAAGAAGAAGAAGAAGAAGAAGAAGAAGAAGAAGAAGAAGGCAGAACGGCCGTGGAGCAGGCAGGCCTTAAGGGGTAATCCTCACTTCATTCCGTTTTCCTTTTCCCTCTCTCTGCTCTTTTCCGATTCCCACGCAACACTTGGCGCACATATCCGAGCATATGCGATACATGTGGAGCGCCTGCAGGCAGGCAGGATAGCAGGGAGGCAACATCCACCTGTAGAGAGAGCCGAGACAATGCCGACAATTCTGCGCCGAGAAATATATCACACGTGTATTGCTTTAAAAATGTATTGAAAACTATTAACTATTTCGAAGAGAACCGGAAAAACGAATCAGTTTCCTTGGAAGAATTATTACGCACCATACCAGATATTTCAAGTCGGACACTGTACCTCCAGGCTCGCCTAAAGTGTCGCTTACCATGACACATTGTGAGGCTGACCGAGAAGATGACGTAGGTTATCCGACCTTACCCCTCACGACTGCTGGATGCATGCGGTAGAGGATAACCGCCCCCCCCCCCCCAGAAAGTACGGGACCTAGGTGCGGTCGTGCGACTCGACCAGTGGACACGTGCTTTGCGAGCAGTGCGTGCTGAGGTGTACAGGAAGAGGACGATAGAAGGGCTCCAAGGCCGAGCAGCAAAGAAATAAGGAAACTGGAGGAGAAAGGGGGGGGGGATCAAACCACCGTAACGCTAGATCGTGCCCTTAAAACGAAAATTCTGTGTAGGTTCGAACAATAAAAGTTAATGATAGACTCGTTCTTAAAAGACTGATTCCCGATCATCTTTAGCCTGCGGCAATCTGAAAATAGTATTCGTGTTTGTGTGTGTTTCATTTGACGAAAAGTATACTCTAACCTCTATAACTACTTAAAAAGAAGAGAATAAAGGGTTGACCACTTTTGTAACAGTGCAGTCGACGCGCGTCCGGTGGGCGAGCGCAGCATGTTGCTGAGCAGGGGACGCCTCAATGCTGCCGCACTTTCTATTATCAATTTTTTTCCCCTCCGCAGAAAATTATTCATTGTGTTTATTCAGGGTTCGCAAAGGGCTGAGGGCGGCAAGCCATTATTCAGCTATCCGGCCGCCGCGCCGCCCGTCACTGAGCCCCGGTCCAGGGGAGCAAGCCGAGGGGTGCAAGTCGAGCAGAGCCCTGCAGCGAGCGAGCTTCAGCATGCCCACATGGCGTCCAAAAGCGAATGGGGGGTGAGCGGGAGCTATGGCCCGGTGCGAGCTTGTCACTCCCCGCCCCGCCCTACCGCTGGCTGCCGGACGCCATGTAAGCATGCCGATGCTCGCTCGCCGCAGGGCTCTGAACTTTGAAGTCGAGGGGTTGCAGGCCGAGAAGCGGGAGGCCGATGGACACAAGGCCGACGAGCAGCAGGCCGAGTGGTAGAAGGCCGACGGACGGGCCCGAGGGGCTGAGGCGTAGGCCGGCCTCCAGCGCGCCAGCAGGCTCGGGCGCTCGGGCCCGGAGGCGCGGCCGGCAGCCCCTGGCTGCACCAGCTCCAGCCCTCGTGCCATCGCCACCCACCCCGAGGAGAAAGGACCCCCCGGGGGGCCTCCACCGGAAGCCGCGCCCCCCGGAAGCCCCCGGAGCCCCTTCTCCGGGTGAAAGGTACAGGGCCTAACGGCCCCAGTTTAGCCAGGGCGGCAGCAGAAGCGAGGAGGTAGGCTCGGCGCGAGCGAAGGCCTCACCACCCACACACCGCGCCTTGCGCCACCCACCGCACGGGCTGCGGCTGCCCGCGCCTGGCGCCACCCCCGCCACCCCCGCCGCCCCCGCCGCCTGGCGCCGCCCGCGGCCCATAGACGCTGCCGCCACCGCACTTACGATTCCAGAACTGGTCATCAATTAGGGGCAGAGTAAAGCTCGTCGCGCGATTACCCTTGGCAACAACTTTAACTTGCGCAGTGCAGTCAGTTGTGTTTTTACACGCACGAACTGGAAGTCTGCGAATGTTGCACGTTGCACATCTGAAGGTGAGCGGAAAATTGAAAACTGTTCTGGATGGGGGAAAAAGTATTCGGACAGGAGCGTAGTATAGTTTTTGAACTATCTTGTTTTTCCGAGTTTGAAACTATCATGTTTTTATGAGTTTTATACCTTTTCGTCAACTGACACTCTCTTTCGTCTCTTTCTCTTTCGTTAACTGAAATATTTCTTGATTTTTGGTGAATTATTCATTTGATAACATTTTCTTCGTTGGACCACGAAAACTTTCGTGTTAAGCGCTCTGCCCAGGCCATACACATTGATTAAAATCAGAACGGTTGTAAGGGGGGTGCTGGCTGAACGCTATTTTAGTTACAAGACAACAAATGTTTCGGCAGCGTGGAGACCAAATTCTCAGGGCAGATTTTCTCCAACTCGGCGCACAGGGGCATGCACATGCACATTCGCTGAACACTGTATGTCCGACGGGTGCGGCTGGTACCCGTGCCTGCGCCGCCCCCGCTGCTGCTCGCAGCCCATCCTCTGGCAACTTTTCCAATATCAGCGCTGTGCCCCCCCCTCCCCTCCCCTCACCCGCTCTACTGCAACGCCACGCGCCGCCCCGCGGGCCGCAGCCGGGATCGGCGGGATGCGATGAATTGGGGATGGGAGCCATCGCGACCGCGCCTCGGGGGTACTTGTGCTTGCTCACGCACACTCGCGCACCCGCGGTTGCGGGGTTGCGGACCGAACAGAAACTACAGTAGTGAGATACCAGAGGTCTCATAAGAGTGGGTGCCAAACGCACCTCCACGGAACGGCCATAAGTCTACTTTAATAAAAGGGTGGTGGAAGATGCATGAAAGTGCAGCCACAGTGTGTTTCTCCAAAAGGTGTCTTGCATTGATGCACGTTTCCTCCGAGCAGACCGTTACAGTTACAAGATAACGAAGGTGCGTCAATCAATACAAGACACCTTTTTAGCGAAACACCCTGCTGGTCTATTTTAAAAGTGTTCAAAGGTGTGCCAGGGGTAGGCGCCTTGAGGTGGTCCACTTTTCTGTAAGCAAGAGACTTTGGCGCCATAGAGACCGTGTATATAAGTTCAGTGTACTCGCTCAAAATTGTTATGCAAATTCAGAATGCGTAAACTACCTGCCGCAGCCCCGCAGCTCTAGCTCTTGCTTCACCCACCGGGGTGCCGCGCCGCGGCCCACCAGCAGCACTCCAGCCGCCGGACCAGCGCGGCCTGACCCGCCCAGCCCCACCAAGCCGCCCGCAAACAACATTACTCCCTCTCGAATGGAAGTAGCTAAATGACTTGGTGCCGCTGGGGCGCGCTGGGGAGGTGGTGGGG
>NW_026267230.1:661714-667897 GCF_000697945.3 Frankliniella occidentalis
GGGCCCGTCCGTCGGCCTTCTACCACTCGGCCTGCTGCTCGTCGGCCTTGTGTCCATCGGCCTCCCGCTTCTCGGCCTGCAACCCCTCGACTTCAAAGTTCAGAGCCCTGCGGCGGGCGGGCACAGCGGTGGCTTCTATGTGGCCGCCGCCCCCCCCGGGGGGGGGGGGGGGGGGGGGGGGGGGCGTGCTGCGAGCGAGAGAGAAAGTACAACGAAAATAAAGGGGGGAAATGGAGAGGGCAGGAAAAGGGAGGGAGTACTGGCGGCGTGCTGCAAGCCGAGGAATGAAGGAAACGTTACGCAGCGAGCGAGTAAAGTGAGAGTGAGAGAGAGAGAGAGAGAGAGAGAGAGAGGAGGGGAGAGAGAGAGAGAGCCTGGTTATTTATTGGACAAGTTGTGAGGTTTGTGTGGCCGGTTAAGTACCGCGCCTCACGACCTTAGCGAAACGCGGCCGGCGGCAACAAGGCGTACAGGGAGTGGTCAGCCTCGGCCAGCCGGCCTCAGCCCCTCCCTTATCCCGGCCACTGACCACTGGGTCCCGGCCAGCTGCTACCTGAGGGACAATTCGACCGGCGATATTTCTCGAAAGGCGTCCGCTGCCGGTCCATGACAAATTAGGGGACGGGTGACGGCGCAGCCATCCGTCTCCGGGAGAAGGGCGGGGTGGGGCGGGCCGCAAAAGAGAGCAGTGGGGATTAAAAAGAAAGACAACGCAAACCGGCTAACTAAGCCGCTTTACTGCTGCCATACCTTTTTTCCCATTCTTTTTCACTTCTCGCCACCGTCTCCTTTGCATACAGAAGCAGTTGTCCTGCGGGTCTGGCGATGGGGCTCCCACCGCCTCTGATTGGCCGAGTACAGTAGCACCTCGATAGTTGGTGCAACTTCAGTCACAGCGGGTAGTCGTACCGCGCTCTCTGCTGCAGTGCGTGGTTCTCCCCACTCCTCTATACTAAAGTTATATAAGTACCTCACCTCCAAAGATCAACCATTGTTGTACTTTGGTGCGATACCTTTTGCTTGACAGTGCCCACTGTTCTGTTTCGAGAGATTTTGTCACAAGCTTCGATTTCATCCCTCATAGGGCCACCAATTAAATTGGAAGTCAGACGTCCAAACTCAACAAAACTCATGATCATGATCACTGGTCACTGCAACAGCGTAAACCACTCATGTTTGAATTGACGAAACTTATTATTTTTAAATCGAGGGCGCTGCAGCTTAATGTGAATTAAAATTACTTCCGGTCGAGCGCCAGAGGCAAACTTGGCCGCGGGGATACAGGGATGGAAGGAGGCGCGCGTCCCGCAGCAAACGATGCAAAACTAGAGAGAACAGAGCCAGAAACCTTTTCATCCTGCGTCCCGACCAGGGCAAAAGTTTCATTGGATGAGCCGCTCCGTGCTGGGGCCCACACCCGGGCCTCGGCAGCGGGCCCTTCCCTTCCCCTACCTCCGTGTGTTTGTGCGTGGCCCGGGCCCCAGACCCCGGCCTAGGGCCCGGAATGGCATGGCCGCAGCCGTAATATATTTCGGATTCGTCGTTCCGACCGGATTGGGGCAGAGCCCGGCTCAGTCCTCTTTCGGACCCACCAAAAGTTTCGTAATTGGCCGCTGTTTCACCCCAGCCCGCTCACCGTGGCCACCTCCTCCTTGGCGGTGCAGCGGCCGCCGTTTCACAGCGCCCGCCGCTCACCTCCTCGCCCTCCTTAGCGGTGCAGTGGGGTCGTCAGAAGTGGACTGGCCAGGGCGGGAAGGCTGGAAGTTCCACCCCCCCCCTAAAAAGGTATCATTTCGGTCCCTTTTTGAGCTTGGGCCCCAAGGCAATTTGCCCCTGTATGTAGGCAAATTCCCGCCTGGGCCCCGGGCGCCCACGGAAAAAAAAGAATTAGGTAAATTAGCTAATGCATTCGCTAATACATGGCCGACATGGCCTTAGATTAGAATATTAGCTCTCCTAGCTAGTTCTTCGCTAAGAGAGCTAACATATTGGGAGAGCTAATATTCTAATCTAAGGCCATGTCGGTTAGATTAGAATATTAGCTCTCCCAATATGTTAGCTCTCTTAGCGAAGAATTAGCTAGGAGAGCTAATATTCTAATCTACGGTCATATTAGCGAATGCATTAGCTAATTTAGCTAATGCTTTTTTTTTTCTATGCCCTAGTCCGCTACTGGGCGTCGTTACGTCAAGCGTTGGGCACGTGCCCGCTCAGGTACTTGCCTTGTGCTCGCCCAGGTTGCGCACCCGGCAGCGGAGGTAGGCGCTCTCGCCCAGCTGTACCGTCACGTTGGTGACGAGGTTCGAGTCGAACTGCGGCAGCTCCTTCCTGCCGCCAGTCTTGGCCCCCTGGGGGCCCTTGTTTGGCGCCTTGGGTAACCAGGGCGCCGCCGTCGTTGTGGCCTTGATCTCGTTCAGGTCTGCGGGAAAAAAATAAACATGACGTTATTTTGTAACCCAAGGGAAGTAGGCAAGCCCACGCGCACAATCACCGGCGTCTTCTCTTTCTAACAGAAGGTGGACCAACTCATTGCCACACAGCGCGCCCGATCCGTGGCTTCATGTTGACGGCATAAATTAGTAAAGGCACACGGTAGCAACATTTTCTCCTTTTTTCTTTTCAAGTCTCCGTTCCGCATCCCCGCTACAACTTCCGGGGTCCTTCGACTGGGAGGCACGCAGTCAGGGAGGCAGGGGTTGGCCGGTTCCGGGGACGGATAACCAGTGTTTACTACTACGGGTGTCGCACGGCGCGGCGTTATGGACCATGGGGGCGCGGCGGGGTGTGGCGGAGCGTGGCGAATCGCGTCATACCACACACACACATACACACACACACACACACACGCACATGCGTGATATTAAATCAGGCTGCTTGCCGTTCTTTCCGTTACTCGACGAGGCCCCTTTTCCCCACGACTTCCGGTTCCCCACAGGGTAATTTCAATTACAACACGACGACTTTATTCCCAGCCCGCGTTCAGCGGAAGCTCTTTTACCCCAACCACCCCTATACCACCACCCTCAGCGCTAACTCGCATCGCGTCATATTAACCGTTTCCACAAATAGGTGTAATGATGTAATTCTACACTGTCAAAAAGTTTCGTGGGCTCTCCGTGAGTTTCAACTGGATGCCATTCTTTTTTTATTTATTTTTTTTGCATGCGTCACACTTACATTTACTAAAAGCGCAACTTTTTAGTGTGCTATCGACGCGTGTGCACGCAGTAAAATCACCAGCCATAACAACATCCCTTTGCAGCAGGACCTTCGACAAAGAAAAAAATTAACGCAAGGCGAAAAAACACCCATGTGGTGTAAATCACACGCGCATCGAGCGGGCGGCGAGGCCAGTCCGTAGTATAGGTGCTGCAAATCACTAAAATGTGTTTTGAGTTATGATCGTGTTCGCGAATGCCTGGCCAGCTACCCCGTCCCCCCTTTTTCTCTCTCTACGCACACATAACAACAGTGGATATCGGTAAACACATTTTAGACGTTCCATTCTGGCCACCCGCCGCCTCGTGAATTGATGGTCTTGTCATGATAATATCCAAGGACGATGAGCTTCCTTATGCTGATTAATTGAATAGGAGTTAATTCCAGTAGGACGTGCGTGTACTTTCATAGAGGAAGTGGCGAGGAGGAAAATACACAAGAGAGCGAGAGAGTGAGCGCGAGAAGAGAGAGAGAGAGAGAGGAGTGGGAGAGAAAGGAAAGGAGTGCCGAGAAGAGCGCCTGGTGTGTAGGCCACGCCTGACGCGACGCGCACGGCTGTCTGCGCGTTGCATACCTCCCGGGCGCCTCCGGCTGGAGCTCATAGTTCAGATGGATAGGTAGATACTGCGGCTTATGCGGGGGCTCGCAGCTGTTTGACACGTATGAATTGAGGTGCGATGTGAATGGCTCAAATGCTCCTCCGGTGGCTCCCCCTCAAGTACCCCACACCCCACACTCCCATCGCCATCCACTTGGCTGCCCCTGAAACTGCACGTGGAGACATCAGGAATAGATAGCCTGCCTAAGGTGATGTCTCTCCCTTTCCCTCTTCGTCCATTATTCCTCACACAAGGCTACCCCCCCACTCTCTCTCTCTCTCTCTCTCTCTCTCTCTCTCTCTCTCTCTCCTACTCTCTTCTCTTCTCCCTCTCTCACGCGCGGGCGCTTTTACTCCCGTCTTCGCACAGCCTCGTCTAATCTGATTAATTGATTGAGCCGCAAGACTTAAGCCGCACGAGGTGTATAATGAGGAAGGAAGGAATAGATAGGGAGTGAGAGACCGTTATCGCCGCCTGCAACCGAAAAGACACTTTCCACCGAAAATCACTGATTCCCTCGTTGGGTGGCGTCGACGGGGACCTTATTTCCCCCAGTTTGATGATCAGGGCATGTCTTGGTTTCAGTATTCAACCTTCCTGTTCGCTGATATAAATCCCTAAACATAGACGAGAGAGATTTAAACTCACAAGAAATTGGGTCACAGAAATTAAACAAAAATGAGCGGTGTCCGACTGCGGCTGGTAAAACTAAATAGTTTAATAACGAGGATCTTTTTATTGCCAATGTTCATACGCCTCATGCGATTTTCCTGAAGGTTGCACGGACATCTTGACCAGACTTTGACATGTTTTGCAATAAGGAATGCAAATGAGACTACCTCGCAAAACATGACCACTATCACACGTCGAGCATTGGCCGAAAACGTGTCGGTGTGTACGTACAAGGAAAACAAAACGCCGAAGAAGTGCCTACTGAGCTCCGCTCGCCTGCTCCGGTGCTTGGCCCGGCCCGGCGGGATGGGGCGGCTTCATTGCTGTAATGACTGCGCGATGTATTGGCGGTTAATTAACTCCCCTTGCCGCCCTCCACCCTCCTGCCGCAGCCTGCGCCCGCCAAATTAATGGTTTCCTTATCCAGCAGCCGAGGAGGTGAGCCGCCGCTCCAGCGAGCCCGCTCCAGCGAGCAGGCGGAGCAGGGCGACTCCCTCAGAAAACGTTACGCAATTATCATCTTGGAGGCCGTGCTTCTGAAGGATACTGCGAGGTCAGGGCTGAGGCTGCGGCTGTTTTGTCGTGGCGAGGTGGTGCCTTCTATTGTGACGTACGAGTTGCTGCGAGCTTACGCTTGTTTTCTCGTCTTCGCTTGTAAATGAAGCAGTAAAACTGCACGGGAAAGACAAAGGTATGACTTAGAGCCTTTTAAAGGTGACAAATTTTAATGCCTTTAGAAAGGCACGAAAGTCTCCAAAGGCACTAAAATTTAGCACTTTTGGGGAATTTTCCTGTCTAACAGTACAAACCAATGCATCCAGTACACTATAGGCTCTCCTCTTTCTGCCGGAACTCTCATTTCATCCCGGCGAATCGTCATTCTTTAGTATTTATCAGGGTGCTGCTGTGCTACTCTATTGCTTCAAAATGTCCTATTGCAAAAGTGTTTTCGTTTTAAATTGACGGCGCGTTTGCGGTAATTTTGATGTTAATTTTTGTTACTTGTCCCTAGTTTGATTTCTTGTCGACACCGTATAAAGGTTTCGGTCCGTTTAGGACCCTGTAGTGCACAGTGCAAAGCGGCCTCGCGTCGCGAGATGCGGCTAGAGCACCGGAGACGGGCGAGCTTTCGGAGACCCGCGTGCGTCATAAGAAGGAGCGCTTGCCCGACGCGCCCTGCAGCCTCAACGCTTGCTCCACCTGCCGTCTCGACGAGCGCCTCATATGAGGACTCCGCGCAATAAGCACGGCAGCTCCCGGTGCACGCGCCGCGGCGTGCACTGTCGGAAGCTGGCGGTGAATTGCACCGTAAGCTACAGTGAACCCTGCAGTACGGTGGACATAGCTGAAAGTTAGGGCGTTGCACCATGATTCAGTGGTGCTTGCAGGGCCAATTTATTGCACATTACATTGAAAATTCGCCGTAAGCTACAGTGCTGGAGGGTTCATTGTGGCTTACGGTGAAATTTACCGTCAGTTTTTAACAGTGTGGTGGGGCGTGGTGGGGCGTGGTGGGGTGTGGCAGGCAGTGGTATACCCACCCGGGGCGCTGGGGTCGCGCGCAGCAGCATTCCTTGGAAGCATGCAGGTCGGGGAACGGTGGCCGGTGGGGGTTTGGAGGAAAAGGAAGGCCGGGGGGATGGGGCGGGAAGGGAAGGGAATAGGTGGTGCTGGCGATGGTGGTGGGAAGAGG
>NW_026267230.1:667947-672392 GCF_000697945.3 Frankliniella occidentalis
GGGGGGAGAAAAGGCGGCCCATCACAACATCAGGAGCGCTGAAGTGGCCCATAGGAGGACGACAAAAGGGTTGCGGGGGGTGAAAGGAGGAAGGGCCGCTGTGGGGGTGGGAAAAAGTGAAAGGGCTAAAATGTGATGTGTGTACAGGCAGCGCGCGCGCACCCGACAAAGAAATAAAAAAACCGACCCGCGCCCTACATACACCCGTATACAACCACCACCCAGGCAAAACTCATATTTCTTTTCATGGACAGGGCTAAATATGATCTTGCGAAAACCTGCAAGAACGCAAATGAAGGAAGTCGTTTGCACCCCCTACTCTCCTTCAGATGGTCGACAAAAGAAATCGTTTGATGTGCGCTGCGCTACTCACCTGGCACTCGTAGGTGCCGTTGTCCCGCTTCTGCACGTAGCGGATGACGAGCTGCCACTCGTCGTTGACGCCGTCCGGGTGCACCACCTCGTAGCGCTCGTCCGTCGTGTACGTCGTGGTGCCCGACGTGAGGATGTGCCAGTCCCGCCGCCGGATCCACAGCACCTGCGGGCGAAAAGGTGTTCACAGTTAGAACCAATCCACACTCCGCAACAAGAAAGGTGGTCCAAAGATTTTTTTTTTAAAAATCTACGATACAGCTATCTGTAATAAAAACGGCACCCACAGTCCCCTCGACCAGTCCACGAAGCTCCACAACCCTTATAGTTTTCTCGAGTTTTCCGCACAGCCCACGCGTAGGTAAAAACAGTCCCCACCGATCTGCCCACCAGCGCACGGCAGCGCGCGCTGTCAATCCCCTCCCCCTTCTGGTAGAGATAGTCTTTCGGGATTGTCTAACAAGTAAAAAGCAAAGACAACAAGAAATTTTAAAAAATACATATAGACAGGTAAGAAAAACATACGTCTTTGAAATTAGGACAAGAAAAGTCCTCGTCTGTTAGGCCCAGACACATTCTAACTAGTAAGGCGAGAATCTTCCTTTACTTTTACATTCTGCCCCTCCCCTTGCCTTCCTGTCCGGCTGCCTGCGCCACCCTTCTCCACTAGCACCGCCGCAAACCGCACATAAAAATTTCGTGGCCGGAAAAGGCAGGGGGAGCGCAGAGCAGTGCGCGAGCGAGGTAGAGGAGGAAAAAGGGGGAAGGGGTGAATTGCTGCTCTCATCAGAGGGTCGGTCATGTCAGGGCATGCGACCGGAGATGAAGTGATACCACCTTCCCTACGCATATGTAATACGGCCCCAGGCTGGCTAACAGCTTCACTGCGGAGCAAGGGAGGAAAAGTGAGAAGAATAGACAGGAAAAAAATTAAGAAAGAAAAAAAGGAAAAAAAGGTGGTGCGAAAAAAAAAGAGGTTCGACGTGTGAGCGCGAACGAACGCGTCAGTATGGTAATGTGGCTGGAGTTGACGCGCTGCCGAGAATAAAAGAGGGGAGGGGAAAAGGGGTAATATTTGCACGATTTTTTTCTCCACATCCCTGTTTTTTCACCAACGTCCTCCGTGGGTGGAGGGGCGGCGGTTTTCATAAATATTTAGGCAATATCCGTTTCTAGGCCATAACCCGTCGGTCCCGCCGCTGTTCTTTTAAACGCATTGCTCTTCCCGACACAAGCCATGGATCATCTATGTATTATTGTATCAGGGCGTTCGTCATTGTTAAAAAAAAACAATAATTTTCAAACGCGCCGAATGTTTTTGGAGTGTACAAAACAGTACACACACAGGACCTAACTAAAAGTGATTATGGAGGGAAAAGGGCGGCACGGAAGGTAAATTCACTTTCTGGTTGCGGGGGCATTATTCCCCAACGGCACTATCTCAACGCTGCGGTGTTGGTGATGTGTAGGTGTGCGCGCGCGTGCGTAGGTGTGCGTCAAGGGAGGGGGGGAAAGGAGCACAAAGGAAGAGGAAGCTCTTTGGAGCAGGGGAGGCTGAGCGAGGAAAAAAATGTGAGAGGCAGAGAGAGGATGAGAGAAAAGGAGAGGGAGGACAGGATAGAGAGAGAGAGAGAGAGAGAGAGAGAGAGAGAGAGAGAGAGAGAGAAGGTGGCGGCGCGAGAATGAGAGTGTGAGACCTCACTCCGTCTGAGCATCAGCACCGCTGCTGACCTCAGCGACACAGTGTGCTGACGCGCATCTGACAAATGAGGGCCGGGGCTGGACCCCTGAGCATCGCCCACGCACGTACACACACCACCCGCACACACGAGGTCGAACAAGTAAAGCCACACTGGCATATCCCTACCCTCTCTCCCTCTCTCTGAGCGAGGTGTGACATCCCCCTATCCCCCGGCATCCTTGTCCAAGCCCGCTTTGATATGCGCATACATTTGTTAAGCGCGGCTAAGCGCGGCTGGGCACCCCCCGGATAAGGGCCCCGGATAAGGGCGGCCGGTCAGTGCATAGCAGTCGCTCCGTGTCTTATCCGGCCTCCGCTCGGTCGGTTCAGTGCCGGGGGTTGCGGCGGGGAATCTGCATAGGATCCCGATTTGGCGTCGGAAATAAACATGCCCCAGTAAGAGTGACGAAGGACATCGAGCGCGACATGGGGTGGAACAGCGCCGTGAAGCCCAAGTTGTGCGACGCAGAGGGGAGGAGGACTGAGCTGATATGAAACAGAGGATCGAAACAACACTTTCCCTTCCTGCCCCCTCCTCCTTCCCCACCGCCACTCTTTTCTCCAGTCAATGGTCAATCCCAGCTTCAAGAGCCTTGCAGATCTGCAATGGCTCGAGCCATTACTAGTATTCGATTCGGTATTGCAGAATAAAAGATGCGGCTTCTCAAAGTCTGCTGCTTGGACCAGGTACAGTAGCGCGCATCACCATACACACAGACGCACGCACACACACCATGAACACACACACATACACATACACAAACACAGACACACACGCCAAATGTGCTCTCCCGTCCCCGCATTTTAAGAAAGGGTGCGCCCCGCCACAGCCGGCAGGGCCTCTTCCAAAAGAAACATGAATGCAGGTCAGGTACGCCCCCCTCCCCCTCCTCCCCCTCCCGGAGCCACGCAAATCAGGTGACCCTCCCCATCTGATCCAATATGGACGATAAGCTCGAGAGGACTCGGACCGAACCAATTACATCCGCTCTGAGGATTAGAAAATGCGGTGGCTGCTGCAGCTGCGGTGGGGCGCTCCGATCCCCTCACGCCTTCATATTTATTTACAACTTTTTCCATTCAAATAAGGAAATTGTTTTGCGGCGGACGGCATGTCTTACCGCCTTCGGACCTCTGCTGCCGCCAGGCCGAGACCGGCGGCAGCAGCAGGCGATATTGCAACCGAATTCCTCGTGCTCTTCAAGAGAGAAAATTAAACATTTCCCTTGTGCGTGGCGGGGCGTGGCGGGGCGTGGCGGGGCGTGGCGGGGCGTGCCGGAAGCAGGGGGCAAGGGGGGCTGGCTGGTGGCACGACGCCTTCGTAATACAATGCAAAGGAGGAGCCACAGATTGCCTGGAGTAACGTGCCGAGGATGCCTGGGCCGCCGTCCGCCCGCCCCGCCCTGCCCGCGGGACCAATAGTAGAGAACCCATGTTTCATTGAGCCCTTTCACCACTAGGGGAGAGAGAAGGGTCCTTTAAAACACCAGAGAAAAACGAGAGAAATAAAACAGGACGCCAAACTAGAAAAAGGTTGAGAGAGAGAGAGAGAGAGAGAGAGAGAGAGAGAGAGAGACGTGGGAAAAACTAGGACACAGTCGAGGGTTGGCAGAACGGGTTAGACAACACCGCACACAGTAGGTGGCTTTTGTTGTGGCCCAAGAGAATCATTCACTGTGAACAATGTCGCTTAAATTTACAAAATTTTTGTGAACCTGAATTATTATTGGAAGTCGTAAATTTATGGGAGCCCATTTTTTACTCGCCAATGGGTTTAGAGTGCCTTTTATTTTTTTATGATCTTTCGGTAATATCCTCGAAACTATCAGTCTCACACAAACTTCACCGATGAAATCTTCTCGTCTCTTTGAGATGCAGCGAAACTGTAAAACTAGTTTTGATGTTTTTTAAAATATCCCTTCCCAACGCAAATTTTCGCGAAAAGCAGATGTTTTCTGAAATGAAAGTCATTCGTCGGAACTGGAGACGTTATCGCACATCGTAGCGACTTCTAGGCCCATTTCCTAGATGTGTTCCGCAACTTTTAAGAGATAGCCGTCTACTTGCCTATCCGTAGGGGAGCCACTGGAGGACGAAAAGTGCCTTTCATGCCCTGTAGACCTAGGTTAAGGCCCTTCCCGAGGCTATGCTACTGTCTGTCTACACCGTAGAGATTAAACAAACCAAAATACTCTTTTAAGTTTCCCTCGTCGGAATGATACTGGACGACTGGGATTCGATCGCCTTGCAGCGGTCGAGAGCCGGAGTGCGAATGATTTGAATGAGAATAAGAGACTGCTTGTCCAAGCAGCACCAGGGCGTTGTAGGGCTA
>NW_026267230.1:681757-686540 GCF_000697945.3 Frankliniella occidentalis
GGGGGGGATGGAGCGCACAGACACGGGTTTCACTTAACGTCACGTGCCCGCGGTCAGACCCTCGCCAGCCGGGACAAAACCCAGAGCGCGCGTTCCTTTACCCACTGCAAACCATCACTCGCATTATATTTCAACAAAAATCAAGTTCATGCTGTAAGTAGACGACAATATCATGGAAAATTTAAATTCTATAATGACTTCCTCTTCAAGGGCACAGCTGGAAAACTCCAGGACTCGGAGTTCTGTGGGTGAAGACTAGAAACCAAAATCGCAAAGCGCAAAACCCACTTTGTTTTCTCTTCCCCTCTTTGTCTTCAAGAAAGACAGGAAATAAATTGGCTGCAGCGTTTTTTCGTACCTCTCGTCGGATCGCTCTCTCCCTCTCTCCCCAGCGGACGTGCAGACAAGTCGCTGTTGTGTGCTCAGGTCCACACAGGAGCGGGATCAATCCCATACGACATTCGACCGCGTTCTGTTTCTTTTCCCCAGTCTTTACCACCCCTCACGCCGGCACGGCGGCACCACCGGAGCCCCACCGAAGGGGGAGAAAATGCGGGACTTCACTGATAAATAAATTGTTGAACTGGCGTGCACATGCAAGTGCTCAGCACTACGTTGCACACTTTTAAGTGTTGAGTGCACTGGATATCTGCATACTAAATGTGTTCCATAGAAAAGTTGACCATTAATATAAGTATGCAACTCTGAGGTTGGCCTTAAGCTGTGGACACTTCAAGTGTTCAAATTTACAGTTGAACACTTGTAAATACATAAAAAATGTGTATGTTTTCGTTCTTTTTCCCCATCTATTTTTACAAGGTGCCGGTCTCGAGTCTGACAACACCGTTTCTTTCCCCTCTCCCTCACCACATATACACACGCGCGCGCAAACTCTGCAATATTGCCCGGCAGCTTAAGTTAATAACAGGGTGCGCCGTCGGGTTGCGAGAGGACGAGAGAGAGAGAGAGAGAGAGAGAGAGAGAGAGAGAGAGAGAGAGAGAGAGACGAGACGTATGGAGACTTGAATAGTGTAAGAGTGCAAGGGGGGGGGGGAGGAGAGCACGACCAGCGGAGACACCAATGCGACACGAGAGCACGACAGGAGAGGATGGGGACCGGAGAAATGGGGAAAAGGGGGTGGGGGTTCCACGTGTCCATGTTGCCCACGCCCACGTAATGCCAATGCCCACGACGGACCTGCTAGGGTGCAGCTGTGTGCAGTGCAAAACAAACTCTCGCGACTGTTGAGGTCCTAGTTAATTATCAGCAGAGCATGCCGTTCTTCAAGGAACTCGCCTGGCGTTTTAAGAGACTGCGCGAGGTATGCAGTGGGAAAGCCTTTCCCCTCCAGGCAGAAGACTTCCCAGCTTTGCTCCTGGCACGAAATGATTACTTCACGCTACTAAAATTTATACGGTGGATCTCAACGACATGGAGAATAAGATACTTGTCGGCACGAGAAATGGAGCAAATACAGTTGACACTGTATACTGCGACGCACGCGGCGAAGCCCGACCCATTTCTTCACTCGCAGGCACGCCGGCGACACGCAAGGACGGCGGTATGATAACTTTTAACAACTCGAACTGGTTGAGCCCCGCACCCGGACGGCTGGCTAAAGCAGGATAACCCGCATGAGCAGCAGCTCTTAGCCGTTCACATTGGGACAAACTTGCTGTCAAACCACTCGACTCCGAGTTCGGAGACTGCACGTTAGTAAGAGGGAAAATAAAAAAACAAAAATGAAGGGTAGCATAGCGACTCTTCTCTCTGAGAATAATTTTTAATGGTGTTTTTGATCGGCTGCTGCTAGAAGTGGGCGGGTAGCAGCGTCAGCGAGTGATGCCACTGGCCTTGAGTCGGTGGGGGTGAGATACCCTCTTCCCTTCCCTCTCCTCCCGCACGATCTTCGGTCCCCCTCTCTCCAGGTCACTGGGTGGTGATCCGCAGTAGAGTCACGTTGGTATCGCATCGGATCGGTTGGACGAAAATTGAATCAGACACCTCGTAGCCTTCCATCCCGCTAGCTACCCAGGCAGGCAGCCGGCTGCAGCGTGCGTAACCGATCAGCGTCCGGCCCCATCGGAAACGGGGCGGAAGAAAAATAAAAATACTCAGGCAAACAGGGTGGTACTCGAGCCTGTGCCCGCCGCGCAAACTTACCGTCGAAGGCGGTGTGGTCGAAATCGTCGAACTTGGACAGGTGGAAGGTGCCATTGAAGTCCCAGTAGAGCGACTGCAGGTAGGTGGCGTCCAGGTGCGCAGCCATCGTCTGGTTCTTGTGCGGCGTTAGAAAGTCATCTGGAACATTCAAAATTCAAAAAAACCTTGGTAATGAAAATGAATAAAATAAAGTCTACTTGCTGACGAATCATTTATATCCTGTGTCTATGTTCGTGTCATCTATTGAAATGTAGAGTGACATTTTAAACAAAACATTGAAGTACACACTGATGGCTATCAATGGCTACTTTCTATCGTGGAGAAACAGATCTCGTGACGTAATTGACAAACCGATGCGCTTGTGAGCTTGCACGAATGAGGAGAAATCTGTCCAAGCTGCGAGGGCGTAGGCGACCCGAAGGCGACCGCAGGTTACTGGGGCAGGCGCGCGCAGTGACCCCGAGCGGTCACTATCTATCGAGCCTTGGCGAGTTTCTCATCGAGATAGCCATAGCGCTGGACACACACACCCCAACTGCCACAAACTTTGTCGCGCAAACTTTGGAGCGGTGCCGTCGCCGACAACAACTTGGTAAGTACGATAGACGGCAAAGTAAGATAGAATCGGGCAATCAATGCACGGCATCACAGGTGTGGCTGGACCCTTGTCAATGTCTCTTCGTGATCGCCAGGCTCATTTGTTACGAAACAGGCGCTCGCGCCCACCCCAAGACTCGCGCCATTGCCTGGTAGACGACTTTAGCCAGTAGCTGGGCGGACCCAATAAGAATCGACCGTGACACGGAAAACCAGAAGGTGTCCAGTAATTGCGAAACTTAAGTCACCACGATATTTTTAGGCGACAAAACGATTTGGCAATTATGGTGGCTTTGGGGGGTGCCCGACCCGACAGCCTCGCGAGCAGCACACACATCTTTCCCAGGCCCAAAGAGCAGACTAAAAACATTGCATCGGCGATAAGTAGCCACACCCCAAAAACGAGGTTCTTGAAGCACGGAAATATCCTTGGAACGAATTAATTTCCTAGCAATAGATCAAGGATTGACTAGTTCCAAGGATATTTAACTTGTTCCAAGGATATATACAAGATCCAAGACTGCTCCCTTTTAAGGTGGCCAACAGAGGCCCACACAATGAGCACGTCGATGCCGACGACCGCTCCACCGCTTTTCTTGGCGACGAAATTGACGTTTTGGCGGAGGAGGTGCGGCACTCGAATCAATGAAGCCCCGTAATTAATTACTTCCACAACAGCTGGCGCCTGTGGGACTCCCAGTCCCCGCTCGGCGCAGAGAGATCTCCACCGCGATTCGCGCGGCCCCTTCTGCGGCGCACGGGACCAGGCCCGAGGAGGCCCCCGCAACCCCACGGGTGCAGAGGGAGGGGGTGGGGGGCTCTCCCCGCGCACGCCGCAGGCAGCGACGCACAGGGGAGTGAAGAAAGGGGAGGAGGGGACGAGACCGCCCAAAGGTCACACAAATAACACGGGCTGCAAATATAAAGGGGGAATAAGAGTTTTCATCACGAGATGGCAGCGCAATATCACACCAGCGCGGTGGTTTAATTCGTTACAACCTGCTGAGAAAGCTTTGTGTCCGAGAGTGGCGCGGCGCTGATGAGAACGCGTTTGTAAGCGCTAAATAGATGCCGGCGCGCGGGGAATGTAATAACGGGTCCTTTCGAGCGTTCACTCTGCGAATCCGAGCGAACGCCAAGTGGTTCTTTCTTCTCTATTTCTTGTTTCCCGGCCCGCCTCTTCCCCTACGAGCATTGTCTCCGCTCTGTAATATCCCTTAAGTGCAACCAGTCGTTGCAGCATCCCGCCCGCGATGTAGCGTTGTAGCGTGCGCGGGGCTCGGAACTAGCACATGTAGAACCGGGGGAAGTCCATACAATGAGGGGACGATGGACGCAGCGCTGCCAACGGTGACAACTCGGTGGAACAAAAAAAAGGAACCCGAGCCTCCGTACGTGTGTGAGTGCGTGTGTCTTGGCCACACAAAACGGAAAATAAGGGTGGGAAAGGCAGCATTGGGTCCACCTGCTGCTCGTTCCCTCACGTGAGTTTTTTTTTGCGGAGAGTCACGGTGCGCTGTCAACACGTTCGCGGTGGTGGTTTGGGTTTGGTACATCCCCGGGGGACGACACACCTGCCTCATTTGCACCCCATTTCCTATTCGGCCACCTGCCGCCCCATATCTGCCCGCTGGGTGTATCGCGTCGGCAGGGCAGAGGGGAGTTAGGGAACCGAGCGTTCTTCTGACGACGTCACAAAACCCAATGAGGAGCGTCGTTTTTACGGAATTGTGTATCCCAACTCAATTATGCGCATGATTGTTTGCCTGCGGTCCACTCGCAGAAACCACTTGAGCCCTAAATAAGAAGAACACGGGCTCACGCTCATCCATTATAAAGCCACGCTCAATGCCTCGATACAAAATGCATGAAGGGGCACCGCACGCGGGAGAATTTAAATATCTCCGCCGAGTGCTGCCGATACGGCTGCTTTACCGGGGCGCCCGGGAGAGCAGCACTCGATCGTATTCGAGAGTTCGATAATGCATGGCGGCTGGGCTGGGCTGGGCCCGGTGATGTGGC
>NW_026267230.1:686982-701857 GCF_000697945.3 Frankliniella occidentalis
AGAAAGAGAGAGGGGGGAGCAAAAGAATAAGGAGCGAGAGAGCGGGTTGGAGGAATGGAGAGTTGGTTTGCATAGGACAGCGATGGTTAAGGCGCGCGCGCGGCGACGTGGCGCCGTGCTTTTGAGAGCTGCGTCGTGAGGATTACTCGGCGCTGCACTCGGGTTTGTTTTTGCCGGTCGTTAGACGCGCAGCCTGCTTGTTCCCGTCCATTACATCCCTCTCTAATCTACTTTTACCCCTTTCTTATCTGCCGCCGCCGCTCCCCGGAGTCCCGGAGCGCTTCCTGCTGCGGACAACACACACACCTTCGACAAGCCAAAAGTGAAATTCCGAGGTGGGAAGCATCTGTCTTGCTTTGCGGTTCGAGGCCATCTTCATTGTAGCGAAACAAAATGTAATTTATTCTCCGCGGCCGACAGGCGGAGAGAGAGAGAGACGGGAGGAGGAGGAGGGGAAGGGGGCATACGGGAAGAAGAGTGTGAGTGAGCGAGCGAGGAGAAAGGCCAGGGGGTACGTCAACCCGACCATATTTCATGTTTGTCGGAGACGAAACTTGCTTCGTTCCAGCAGCCGCCACACCTCGGGCCGGGCGCGCCACCATCTGGACGCGTCTCCGAGGCCGTGACGCCGGAGCAGGGGTGGGACGAGGCCCTGTGCGCGCGTGGCGAAGGAAGGCGCTTGTTTGTCCTCGTGAAAATAAATACGCCGTGGAATCAATAGAATGCGGCGCTCGGTGGCCGACATTAGAGAGTGAGGCGGGGAGATAAGCCCCGTGTTCGTCTTCATGTCGCGCAGCACAGCCGGGTCGTAAGAGAGGCGCGACGCGTTTTGTCCCACCGCGCCACACCGCCCCCTACAGCCCCGCCCGGCCCCATCCGCTCCCGCCCCGCCCAGCCCCGTCCAGCCCAACAACACGCCGCCACCCCGCCGCGCCCCCAAAGTACCTCACGTAGCGCCGCGTAGCGCGAGGCACTTCCAGAGCCCGAGGGCAAACACAGACGTAACGAGCGGAGCAGCGCCGCCTCCAGATCACTTCGAGAGCCTCCTTCCAGTCTGTGAGCCCCCCACCCCACATCGCGCCTATAACGTGTACGTCCACTGGTAAAACAAGTGTGCAATATTTGCACACCAACGTGTGCAAGTTGTGATTTTGCACATTACATGGTGTTTAACTCAAGTTGCACACTTGCGTGGTGTGCAAATTTTAGACGTTTTGTAAACGTTTAAATTCTGCACACTTGGGCACACACAGTTGTATGCTGTCAATAGGGAACCATACGGTGTACAGCTGCTACACGTTTCGGAAGTGTCGAAATTTTAAACACCAATTGACGTATAACAAAGTTAGACACCATAAAGTGTCGAGAAAATGCACACTTGAACTTAAACGTCAATTGACGTGCAAAATTAAACACTTGTTTTACCAGTGTCGACTCCAGGTGCCTCCTAGATGATCATCACCAAAATCTGATACATAACGGATATGAGGACTCTAGTTACTCAGTTGATCAAACATTCTAAATGCTACCCGCCGCTTCCCCTTTCCTCAACTTAATCACTTCCTACAACGAAATTTTACTACGTACGCACATATCAAAAGAAACGTCAACCAGTGGTAAAGACTTGCCTTGCCTGCCCGAGGCAAAGTAACAGTCTGACTGTCGTCTGAATCTTGTCGTGGTGACGGTGAGGTCAAGCGCAATTAAACGGCAGGTCATCGTCAGTCAATCGGTAGCCAAACCGTAGCCAATTGGCTGACCACACTGTTAAAACCCTAGGAAGCAAAGTGCCAAATCCTTCTTAGAAACGAAGCATTTTTTTTCTTCGCACCTAGGAAGCGCCTCGTTATGAATGAATTTTTTATCCAATGAAAATGTCCAGGACACCTTACCCACAATTGCCCTATTTAGAGTGTATATGTCCGCCTCAACATTCAACAGTTCCCTCGTCGTGGTGGAACGGTCCTCCGCCGCCAAATCCGAATCCTATCCCGAACTGAAACAAAACGAACACAACGCGTCCGCCTAGCTCCCTGCGCCTCCTTTTCCTCCTGGGGGTGGGAGTGGCGGTGGGCCGATAAGCCGCGGGCCAGAAGGACCAGCCCAGCTTGGGGCGCGCCGAGCAAAAGGTGGGCTTACCGGGCCGGGCACGCGCGCGGCCTGCGGGACGAGCAGGAGGAAGACCAAACAGGAATTTTGGCGCGACGAAGCAAAGTTTGAAGAGCGAGGAATGGGACGACCGTGATAGGGGGGAGACCTTGGCCGCAACCGCGCCTCGCAACGTCACCCCTTCAACCCATCCGGCAATGAGCCAATCATGGTTGCAGAGCGCGACGGGCCAGAAACGAGTGGCGGGTGTGTGTGTGTGTGTGGGGGGGGGGGGCACCTCCCGGATAATACGACCTCAAGATGACGTCGCCCTCAAGCTCATCCTTATCTCTCCGAAGAAAAGCACGCACCAAACCAGATTTCACATTATTGATAAGTGACCCACATTCTCCCGTACGCCGCGCGGCCCCGTCTCCAGAGGGGTTGGGACTACTGGAGCTGGAAATATTGCAAGGCAACCTACTCGTGGAAGAGAGGGGGGGGGGAGACAACGAAAAGAAGGAAAGGCTGGGGGTCTTCGAGGAAATCAAATCTTACACACAGCGATGGCTTATAGATGCCGTTGTTGTGGCTGCGGGTCCGGCGGAAGTCGCCTGTAAACCATGTATCGAGTCGGGCCCCGCCTATATAGGGCAAGAATAGAAAAGCGTGCAGGGAGGGGACCGGCGGCGGGGTCTGGGCGAGCGGGTCGAAAACGCGGCCCTGGGCAGGGAAGGCGATTCTGGGTTTATGGAGGCAGATCGGCGCGTGTTACCGCGCCTCCTGGGGCCCCATCTGCGGGATCTCGTTACAGTGTCACTTTGCAGGAGCGGCCGATAGAGGAGAAGCACAGACCAGGGCAGGAGCGAGAGCAAGCGAGTGAGAGGAGAGGAGGGGGGCCGCGTCTCTCTCATGCACACCGCAACCTTTGTTAACTCGAGGCTGCTTTGTCTTCGCGGCGACCACTACAACCCGACGACACGACCACCGTCAGGGAGACTAGCGCCACCACGACCGCCGCACCAGCAGCTCGTTCATCATAATCCCAGAACCAGCGCCAAGGAGCCAGCCAGCCCTTTGTAGCCTGCCTCCAGTCGCTCCGCGCGCTCCCCTCTCCTGTCCAGGCGACTAACAAAACGCCTCTCCTCTGTCAAAACGCCGCGCATTTGTTGTTATTTCTATCACGCCCTTGTCTATCACCTCTACGCCTCTGAATGCCTAGCGACAGTTCTTTCTTTGTCAGTGGCTCCATGTATCTGTGTGCGCAATGCACAACTTGCACGATGAAATTTTGTAGCCTTGGTCTTGGTACTTATCAATTTCTATCTCCTGCTGGAAAATGTTTATTTTATCAAACCGTATTGCTCGTATCGCTCTGTGCGCACTGACTCTGTTCCACAATTGTATAAACCTAATTTATCTATTATCCTGGAGGCTTTTGTTCCGTCAGTTCGAAGCCCCCTTCTCCCCTTTGTCCTTCACCCGCACCTGATTTCATTTGGCATTGCATTGCTGTTGTAGCAGTGACAGTCGATTGTTTTGCTCGCTGTCTAGCCCTCAGAGGTCCAACGGCAAGGCAAATGCATAGCGAGTGAAGGCGACGAAATCCCCAAGAACACTTGTTCTTTTCCTAAGGAGACAGCCGCAAGCAAGAACTAGTAAATAAACAGACATGTGCGAAACCGGGACCTAACGCCACCTGCTCGTTTTTTTTCAGCAGCCGCACGCCAACTTGTAGAAACGACGCAGCTAACGACCAACGACCCGCGTGTTGCGGCCGGTCGCGGCGCGACCTATTGGAAATGGTCGGGAGCGCCAAAGAGCGGCGGGAGCCGCACATCACTGCAGCCTGTGCGGCTGATAAATGCATCTCACGGGCGCAACTTGTATCGGAAACGCGCGTAAACTGGCTATCGCGGCCCGAAAAAGGAGATTTATGAACCGCGGGGGACGGGGCGGCCCTCTACATAAATAACGCGGGAATGAAGATCGCGGACATCGGCGGCGCCCGTTCCGGACGCTATTACACGGCGCGCCGGCTGGAGCCAATTGTCTCGGCCGCGTGCGAAACGGCCATTAGGGCCATCGGCTTATAACGTAACGGGAGAGGAGAAGAAATGTTGCGGGGTCCACCTCTGCCCGAACCTGGCCCACCGAACCCCCTTAAATGAACTAAATGAGCCCCCCCCCCCCCCCGCCACGTTTTACCCCCTGCGCATTCACTAAATTAAAACGACTCTGCCACAAATCCAAGTGAAGAAAAGAGTGTCTTTACTTTACAGATTGGATCAGACAGAAGTCCACAGAGCTGTTGATTCACAAACATATTATGGTGTTTCTGCTACTCGCGAGTGACTCATAGGCTTCCGCTCGGGCTTCAGCCAGATTGCGAACATTCTGCAAATCTAAATCCAACAATAAACAAGGGCTGACCGGCAAAATAAAGAGATGAAATTTCAAAATAAGTAAGTATGCTAGAGAAACGTTTCCCTAGATAGTGCTGAGTATCTAATCTAAATCGAGAAGTTTAATTATTAGTTACAAAGTAATGCAGGAGAATCGAGTAACACGCGGTGAATTTTCACACCTCTGAGTACGTTAAGAAAATTATCACAAGTTCCACTATCGGGCCTACTTTAACCCTCTAGCATAACTTGGCCTCAGCTGTCTGGAAACAAGGGCACACGGAAGAACTCCACAGCCGCGTCACCCTCCACCTAAACAAGACGTGACATGAGGCAAATAACATAGTGGGTTTGGTGGCGCGCATATCACTGTCGCTGCGCTGCCACCACATCAGCCCGTCAAGTGGCCCCGCGGCTGAGCACCTGTTGAGGACAGGCCGTGCCCCGCGCCGCCAGAGCCCACCTGACCTGCGCGGTGCGGGGGGGTTATTGCAAACTCAGCGGTGCACGAGCAAATGAGAGGCTCCCCTCTCGGAAAAAAACTGGAGCGACAAATTGTATGAAGAAGAAAAATGGCGAAGTGTATAACTTTTAAAATCCTAACGACAATGATTGATAGCAGGCAGTCCTCGGTGAGCTGGCGCGCGCTGACCCGTCGATAGCATCGCGGCATGGGGAAGTCCTTCGGGACTGGGGCCAGGTGGCGCGACGCACCGTGCGATAAAGCACCGACCCACGCCTCGACTGGATCGTTTTAGACGCAAACTAGACCGACAAACTCCGGGGGGAACACACGCCACGAGCAACGAAATCACGATCCCTTTCACTTGTGCTGTTCGACCAGGGTAAACAGCCGCACTATCAACCTAACAGCCTTCATAGCCTTGCGCATAGCGCCCATCTTATATAACTGGTGCATTGCGAGTTAACACTGTTAACATTCCTTAAACATTTTACAACATATTCTGCAACGTTGACGTGAAATAACCGAGAGTATAGTCACGGCACAATATTTCTGCTATGGAGCGCTTTGTTGTCGAACTTTACACAGTTCGTGTGGGTTACACCCTAACCGCAGGCCATAATGAAATATGAGGTCCCAACCCCTCAACACCTTCGCTGGACGAGGAAAAGTGGCTGGACGCCCCCTGTGTGGTGGTTATGTGATGAGATTGGCCTACACCCCAAAGCAGGGTCGGTGGCGTTAGCATGGCCAAAATACCAAACAATTATTGTGTTACGGTAATTGAAGGTCGGGTCCCAGGGCTTCAGCCTGGAGATTAAGTGAAAGGGAACAACGTGATCGCAGTCAGTCTATCCGGCGATTGACTGACTGCAAGCAGAAGAATCGATGCAATGCCCCCAAGAAATAGATGCGTACTGCTGAGCCTCTAGGGAAAAGTCTTTGGAAAACTCAAGTATATTCTTCAAATCCTTATCACGAAAAGCTACGTGGCCATCCCCACGATCCGATACATGCACATTTGAGGAAAATGATTCTAATCCTAAACTATCTTTTTACCTCGAAAACCAAAACCTTAATCGGCCAGGTATCGTGATGGTGAAAAGAACTACTAATTTAAATTCAACAAGGAACCGACATGAATAGAACAGAATGTTAGATAGTTCAAATTCGATGGACCAGCGACAATCATCTGGCTGCCGGAAACCACTGGCGGCTCTTTGTAATCGACACACTATGTAGTTTAAACAATCTCACTAAAGTGACAAGCGACAGTTTAGTGTTACTAGGGCGTGGGTGTCGAGCAGCCGTGTCCACCCGTTCACCAACAAACTCTCCGTTCTCCTCAGCTCTGGACTCCAACGCCCTTGGGCCAGGCCACTGCGAGTCTTGTTCGTAGTCATGTGAAATTTGTCCCTCGACGCCCGTTCAGACTGCGCGTAAATTAAATTACGGTGCCGAATGTAGATGAGTGTGGCAAACAACGGCGCGCGTCGACTGCCGCGCTAGAAGCGTCAATCCATGCCCACAGAGAGTGGTGTGCTCATTTCCGTTCCGCCTACAAAAAATGGTTTGCGACATTTAAATACTTAAAACTGCGCGTAAAAATGAGATACTACCTGTGAGAGATAGACCTTTCGTTTCATCGAGGGAGTTTTGGGCGTTACGAATGTCGCACACTATTTATTTTATAGAGAGCCGAAAGAAAATTATCATGGAATATTTATGTATTTCTTAGTAATATGAGCTCTGTGACTGGGTGACAGAGACACATTCATCGATAGTTAAATAAAGTTGTGCGCATATTTTATGGGCGCACAAAAGGCACTCTTGCGGGTAGCGTGTGCGTGCGGGTTTAAGAGTGTTCCCCACACTACGACCCCCCCGTCCCCGAAAGGCGCTAATGGCTCCACTCATCTGTCCCTGTCGCGGTGTCCCGGCGGTGGGCGGGCTTTGCCCTTTCGACGCATACTGCAGCGATCAGGGGATAACGACACATCCATAAAAGGGCGCGAGCCTCTTGCTGCGCACTGCGCCCCAAACACTAGCAAAAACATACTGCTGAGAAATCAGAGCAAGTTTGTTGTTTTTTGGCCTTTGTAGGCTCAGGTTGTTGTACAATTACTGCAGCTTGAAATACATACAACAACAGTCAAATTACAAAATATTTTCTTTAGTAAGAAAGTGAAATTTTTCGGTAGTATTTAATGTTAAGTACCTAACTTGAACAAAAGATATTTGTCACAGAAGAACACTTTACTGTTGTGGACTAGAACTACTTGGGTGTTTTCCAACAACTAATTCTGGTACAGCGCTAATACTCGGTGCCGTTGTTGTCCCCACACCACCCCGTCGGGGCGGCGCCGCACGCCGCACGACGGGCCTAAAGCCCTCACCCCTACACTGCCCAATGCCACTCCTCGGTGCGTCGTCCACATGAAAGGCTTTGGACCAGACAACATTAACAAAGTGGATTTGTCGTTGCCGCTCCACAAAATGCGTTACGGCGGCCCGAAATGAGATTGGCTCCGAGGATGACCCCCGGGGCGGCGCGGCGCGGCGGCGGGCCTAAGGGTGGAAGCCACCTCCACTCTCACGCGTCACGCAGTGTTCTAACACCGCAATCCATGTCCGAGAGCAAAAGTCTTTCTCTGAAAATGAGAAAATTGCGCTGCATCCCGTAAGATAGGTGTTCCCTCTGCCTATAAATGATGGGGAAAGATCTTAAATATTTACCCTGCTTAAGACATATGCTCGTTTTTGGCGGATTCAAGCAAAGTTCCTGACTTGGATTTTTACTGCGTTGGGGCCTGAAGCGACACTCAGACAGAGACAATTTTCCTTGAATATCTTGGAGGTAAAAATAGCGTTGAAGGAACGCATTTAGCTTTAAGAATACCATTTTCTGGGTGTAACACTAAAAAACAACCGTTGTAAAGTTTGATAGCAGCATATATCGTTACAAAACGATCAACTTTGTGTTATTCGAGGGGGGAAGAACTCCCTTTTAAAGTAGTGTACACATGATTCACGAAATACTTCTTTACTTCGACCTGCGCCGAAAAATTTGTTATAACACCGGCGCAGGTCGAAGTAAAGAACCAATTTTTTGAAATGAAAATTCGTTTCAGAAAATTTTGTGAACGTTGTTGGATCAGAACACCTTTGTTTTTTAACAACATTTGTCACCATTAAACTTAACATCAAATGTCTCGTAAATTTAGAACAGATTTTTTTACAGTGAAGGGAGGCGGCGGACGCGGCGGGAGGATTTCTAATCACTTTAGGCCGTTTAATGGCGCTTGCCGGACCCACAGGTCAACACCACGCCGCAATGGCGGAGCAGCGCGGAGCGGGGCGTGGCGGATGTCGTTTGCCTGGCCATCAAAGCCTCTTTCGAAAACACTCCCCCGGGTCGAGAGAAAAGACAGCCATGGGCGACCAGCAATCCAATCCGACTGTCGGGCGAGAGGGGCGGCCGAGCAGCAGCACAGGCCGTCGGGACATAAATTATGTCGGGGTGGAAAGGGTGAAACGTTACTCATCTACACCGGAATCGCCACCAGAGTCTCCAATCCCGGACGTGGCTGTGGCTGCCTGGCAGTTGCTTCACGATACAGCGCATGGTGTGAGTAAACTCTCTTGAACCAGCGGCGACTCCGACTCGTCGCCGGGGACTTAAAGGTGTGCCGAATTCGAAACTGGTGCGGCGGCGGAGGCAATCTGAGCGCACCAAGAATGACATAAACTACACTGTAAAAAGTTTTCGCGATTTTACGAAAAAAATGTTTCGAAATGCTTTGTAAAAAGTTATTTACGAAAATATTTCGTAAGAGTCAATTTACGAAACATTTCGTAAAGTTACAAATATATTTCGTAACGGATGCAAATTTTTGGGTCATCATAAATTGTATAATTTGATGAAATATGTACAAATCCATAAATTTTAGTTAGACCTTTGGATTTTACAAAGCAATTCGTAAAATAACGATCGTTATTGGTATTAAGAACAAAGTTTTCGTACTATAGAAAATGAATCGAGAAAATTTCGTAAAATCACGACAATTATTTTTACAGTGTACCATGCCTTATGGTTTTCTTTCATGTCCTGCATCTGCTGTTTTAAATAAACTACAGCTCAGCCACTTCTAGTGGTGTTCGTTCAATAATCCGTACACGCGACAAAAGGCGAGTGTGTCCTCGCCTTTTCCCGTTTTTTTAGGAAAAAGGAAAACTTTGAGGAATTCCCCTTTGGGGGGGGGGGATCTCAATATCTGAGGAGTTTTCCGTCAAATATATTTTTTCCCTTTCCCCTCAAAAAAAACAGTCATTGTTTTAAACGTGGATGCTGTCCGCCATTTCCCGAAATTTCATCCCGTGCTTTTGCAGTTCAATATCACTCAAGAGTGGGATGTGTGCAAGAGAGAAAGTCAGTGACAGCAGCAGAATGAGAGCGAGCGCAGAGAGCAAACAGAAAGCTTTGACCACTGCAATCGTCTGACTGCGGCAAGTTTGCAATTAGCTGTTGCTGCGGTAACCCGTGGGTGGTACCCAACAACCCCCCCTCCACCCCCTGGTACCCGCAGCCGCCAGTCTGCTGGGTGGCATACCACACCCCCTACCCTGTTTTCTAGCTTCAGCTTTCTCTCTCTCTCCTTCTCCGTCACCCCATAACTCACACGGGACGACAAGGACACACGTGGCGAAAAATAAAATTACCGTTGCCACGGGTTCCATTACAATAGCACCGCAACGCAAACCCTCTGGAGGTCGCAGTACCCGTGGGTACTCAGGGGTGCGCAACCAGACCATGGTAATGGCGCGAGCAGTCCTGGCTGCCTGCCAGAGAGAGACAGAGAGACAGAGAGAAAGAGGAGAGAGATAAAGCATGCTCCATGTCACCTGTCTCAGTCTGCCTCACACGTTCTCCGCGAGGAAGTCTGTGGAAGCCGCACTGTCTCAACAGGAGTTGCCTCCCTACACTGAGCCCCTCCACAAACAAAAGCGGCCAGGCGACTTGGGCGCGGCCGTACCACTTTGTCTCCCTCCTCCTGGAGAACGGTTATCTACGGCGAAGCAGCAGCAGCGGGCGATACAATGAGGAGAAAAGTAATGAGAAAATCGGAAAAATCTCCCCCCCCCCTCTCCTCCTCTTTCTTGTGTTTTGCTTCCAGGCATGGTGCGAGAGAGTACAAAAGAACCACGCCCGCCGTCGGGGTTGCGGAAGCGGGGTCTTGGATTTAGTGGGGGGAACGAGAGGGAAGAGGGGGGTGTAGCGATGAGGGTGAGGGAGGGGAGGGTCCGCAGAGGTTGCAGCGGAGGCACGGCAATCCTGCGTCAAAGCGTTTAATTAAATCGTTTGCTAACAATAGCGAAGGTTGTGTGTCGCCTGGTGCGCAGCCCGGCCTATCTTTTGTTCACTCTTCTCTTTCTCCTCGGCCCTCCTCAGCTTCCTCTACTACAAACTACTTCATCTCCTGCCCCCACCCCGCCCGGCCAACACCCGGCCCCGCCTGCGCTTGGCCCTGCTCCTCCGGTCCAGGCCGAGTGCTGGCCAAACACTCGCCTGTCCACGCCTCGCAGCCTTCTCCCTCCCCTTCTAGCGCGCTAAATGACTGCATGCGCCAAAATAACACCAACTTTTGAAACAATACATAAGAAATAATGAAATGAAGGAGAAGGCCGAAAAATGGGCCGGTTTTCAATTTTAATAAAAAGTGAACTTAAATAGGACACGGCCTCCACGGCAATACACAAAAGTTCACAACGTGCGACGGCATGTGTTCGTTTCTGCGAGTGAGACTTTTCGACAGTTGACGGGAGGGGATCCCTGCACTTGCAGCAGCCCCGCTTCAGTCAAGCCGGCGAGGTAATGGAGGTCTAGTTGCAGCTCACACAGCGCTGCTGGCAGTGGCCCGGGCGCAGCGCAGCGACGTATTCAATGAGAAGCACAAACACACACACACGCGACGCACGCACACAGGCAGCGCCAGCCTTGTTTGGGTCCCGCGCGCGCATTTTAGGCAAACAGCGTGTGCATGCGTGTAAAATGAAGGGAGAGGGGCTGCCATGGTTTTGGCTACAGCTCCTTGTTGGGCGAACAGGGTAGCGCCGCGTGCAGAGCCCGTGCGGGCAGAAGTGGGGCGGGTGAAGCCCCTGACCCATCGTCCTCTCTGCAAATACGTGCGAGGGGCGCGGCCGACAGCGGGGCATACACGTGTCTCGCACACGTGTGATCGAGGTGGGCTGTCGTGGTGGGGAGTCGCAGCCCACGCGACCACTTTCATCGTCACAGCTCTAGGAGAAGAGTGGAGGGAAAACCCTGCAACAAAATTTTGAAAAAAAAATATTCTCCAAACGGGGAAGTGCAAAATATCTGAGAGGCCCCAACCCTTGCCTTGCAGTCATGTGTGCAAAATAAAGTCAATCAAACTTGCAAAAAGCAAATTTGGATTAGTTTTTTAAGCAAATTACCCGGTTAACGTAACTTGAACACAGTGGGGATTAAAGTTCAAAACCATCCTCTTCTCTTAGTCGATTTGTGCAATCAAACGCAGTCCCAGACTTCGACCAATATTTTTCAGTCGCGGTCCCTTTGAAAATATTGCCGGTACACTTCACAAAAAGCGCAAAAAGTGTCGCCATACGCAGCTCCACTTTTTGTCTACGACAAGAAAAAGTGTGTACTATAGCCATTTAGCCGGAAAAAAGGGGTTATCAAAAGGGCGCGAACAATTTTTTCATTAAAAGTTTTGATTTATTGGGGGTATGCAGTGACGCGTGGGGCGGCCCTGTGTCCCCCAACTTGAACCCCCCCCCCCCTTCCTGCTCGCCCCTATTCTCAGACGCACAAGGTGGCGCGGGGCGAGTCTTTGGGCGAGCGAGAAAATAAAAGGGGACAAAAAGAAAATAAAACGCGATCCGTTACGACTCGTTGTCTTGCGGGACAACGGGAGGGTACGAGCGGCCCGCGCGTAGCGGCGCGTAGCGGCGCGCCCAGGTCGGAGGCTTAGACCTGCGCCTCTTCAATAAAAACGTAATGCGCCAAAGCGACGGGGTAGAAAGGTCGCGGGTCGTGTGGGGACGCACGGGCTGCTCAAAGGAGCAAAGAGAACCGGCTGACTTATCAGGGCAAGGTAAGGGCCCAGCTAATGGGCGCAAGCGGGGTCGCGGTCACCCGCTGGCTCACAAGGTCAACCACTGTCAAAAATGGTCGTACTATGGGTACTTTGGACACTGCAGTGCCAATGGTACTGCAGTTTAAACTATGATACTGTACCGCATGGTTTTTTGGTTAAAAGTATCGCAAAACCAGCCTCAGTGTACCCGACCGCAGACATTGCAAAGCCGCAATTCCATTCCGTAGCGCTGTCAGAAAAAGTAAGAAGGTTGCGTTCGCGTTCGGAAATTGAGAAAAACAAACACAAAATTTTCATACTACGATTCCACGGAGCTAGAAACATTTCCAAAGCAGCAAGAGCAGCAGAAAAGGTCGAAGCAAGGTCGCGCGGCCGGGGGCATATCCTGCGCTGATCACGACACTCCAGAGATTGCCTTGGGTGACCGCAGAGCACAGGACCTTAACCCTTTAAGTCATATGTCATACCCAAATGACATTCACTTTGAAAGCCCTTTTACGGCGCATTTTTCCCCGTAAATGATTTTTCGGAGCACGAACGCGTTCCTCGCCAGGCGCGCAACGATTTGAACTCCCCGCCGGAACTTCTGGCCCCACCCAGTGCTGACTATTTCCTGCCAAAAGTCACTAAATCGCACACCGCGTGCACGCGATCAGTTTGATGCGTTTCCTGGCCTGGGAAAAGATGGAAAATATGTGCATGGGACAGGAAATGAAAGTTAAAGGCCTAAGGAACAAAATTGTTTTGCATACATGTGTGTGTGATATGTTTGGTGGCGCCCAGGGCTCAGCTTACAATGAACGTCCTTTGTATAGGACATGTGACTTGAGGGTTCCCGAAACTGCCCAAAATTCTCAGCTTCAATTATGACCGCGTTAAGCAAGATATTTAGCCAAAATAAGTGGTTGTTGTGTTTGATATCATCAAATACGATTCAGAAACTGCCCGCCGATCGCTTTTACTTCAATTGTTTCGCGGGCGTCGAACGCGTCATCGTGACTGAACGAAGGTCTGTTGGCGCCGATGCGCCGGTAAGTTAGTTGATCCTCACTACGGATCTATCCTATTTATGTCACCCCGAATTTGTCCAAGTGATATGTACCTAAAATACTATGATATTGTGGGATCGCCCGTTCTTTTGAACCTCCGGGTGTCGTGGGAAACCGGGAAAATGAATGTACTATAGGAATGACATTGTGAGTCCCGAGTCTTGGGTTGAGCTTTCTCTGAATTCTTGTCAGAGAGGTGTTAAATCGTAGTTTTATGGTTAAAACGATTGTAGAACTGCAAAAATATGATTCCAATGCTTCTGGAAGCTCATCTCAAGGCCTAAAGTTGCATCTTTGTCCCTCTTCGTTTGTTAGGCGTTGTACAAAACTCTCTCTTTGTACTGGGTATACTCCCGAGAGGGGGCACGGGAAGTGCATTGTAGACACCCTTTTGCCACCATCACCTTACTCTCGACTGCTGGTAGCCGCCCTCTCAAGGCTGTTCAATATGTCTATTTCGCTGCCGAAGTCACAATGTCCTATACAAATGACGTTCATTTTTTTTGCTATTTGTATGCGTCTGTATGGTAGTATTAGGGTGAAATCAGACTTCTACCGCTTAAACCTATTATAAGTAACAGTTAGGAATGCGCCCATGCCTATATGTACAAGGAAAATGTGAAAATGTGCCCGGCAAAGCGAAAAATATGATTTCGCTACCCCGAAGTCACAATGTCACTTACATATGACGTTCTGTTCCTTAGGCCCTGAGAGCTACATCCTTGGGCTGGCATGGATTTCCTCCGGGAACACGTCAGTTTAAAGATTATTACGATAAACTTTTCACGGTGGGCAGGGGCATCTCAAAAATACGGCTACAGGAACGGTTTATGCAAAACCCTGGCCTATTATTCATGTTTTTAGGGAGGATTTTTTTTTCACACAGGTCTATCTTTTTCAGCCAAGACACTTGGGATACAGATACACACTCACAGAAAATTTGAATTGTCTACCTCAAATATTTTAGAAATTATTTTTGACATGGTTGACCCCCTGGAGTCACATGTCCTTTATAAAGGACATACCTCTAGACGCTAAACCGGAAGTCGGATGAGGTCGGGACCACCAAAAATGGATCCGCCACCCTCAAATTAGTCAGGGCAGACTATAAAAAATAATATTTTTCCACGGGAAATTTTCTGTGACTTAAAGGGTTAAACGTCCCGAGAAAAGGACTGGAAAGAAAAGTGAGAGAAAATGAGACAGAGTTAGAGAGAGCGAGCGAGAGGGAGGGGGGAGGGGGGGGGGGCAACGGTTTTAGTTATAGAGGGTGTGTCCGCGACCCATCTACACGACGACCGTGGCTAAGAGTTTAATTAAGGCCGGAAGGAAGTAAACTTCGGCAGGCCGTTTTTCCTATGCCTCTCTCTTCCCACCCTCCCTTCTTTCTCTCTCCATCTTTGCTCCATCCCAAGCGTGAGGTGAGAATTAGATGAGAATGGTCCCGCGCCGCCCGACAAGCTGGCGGTAAAACTTGTTCTTTCCGAACTCATCCGCGGCACTTACAACAACGTCTCGTCCGCGTTATACATCTAAATGAAGGCGAAAGGCCTCAATGCTCCGCTCGGCGCCGCGCGCCTTCTCTTAGACGCCTGTAAAACAGGTTCGCCCGCCGCGCAAACTTCTCGCGAGTTACCATTAATTTTAGCGCGCTAAAGTGAGAGGCAATCCGCGTGGCGGGCGGAGAATAGAGCCCTGAGGAGGGTCGGGGTGGAAGGAGGGGTGCGGGGG
>NW_026267230.1:702962-709165 GCF_000697945.3 Frankliniella occidentalis
GGGGGGGGCAGCTCCGCGCCACACCTGTGGGGAAGTCCCCGGGCGGGCGAGGGGTGTCCCCTGGTAACTGTGGAGCGACGGAAGTGGACTGCATATATTTAAACAAAGGCTGAATAAACAACGTCGTCTCTGAAGAATGGCCTGGCGTGGCCTGGCGTGCGCCATCCCCCCTCCCCCCTCTTCTCTCTCTCTAACCTAGACGTCCTCGCCCGCACCAGGAGAGGGGGAGGCAGGGGGTGTAGTCGGAGGAAGAGGAAAAGAAGCTCTGTAATTTTTTAAAACGCTCAGAGGGAGCAGTGCTAATGTCTGCCGCCTCCGGCTGGCTTACTCGACGGCCACCCTGCCTCGCGTCCGGTCCGGTGCAGCCTGGGGGGTAGGCAACGCAGGGCGGGTGTGTCTGCACTTTGCCTACCCTCAGCACTGCAGGCGCGCTGAGCGGCCAGAGGGACGAGTGTACGTGCGAGTGAGTTTGCAAGATTACGCTTCTTACACTACAAACACTGATGGGCCCGATCCGAAATGCCAAGGACTTTGCAATGTGATCCCGGATCGGCTTCAATGAGGGCAGGCTATTTGGCCTGACTGTCTGTTTTTTTAGCCGTGTGGGCTAATTAGTTTACAGTGACCGAAGTACAACGACAACTTTTAGAATATGATATTAGCTGCACTACCTTGTTTACAGTGCTACATTGCAATCTTCCTGCAAACTAAGTAAAGTTTATGCTTCACTGTACGTACGAGGTATGTGACGGTTTACGTCAAAATTATTTTTTGCCAAGTACGGTAGATCAATGTGAAACAGGCAATATATGTTTTTTTAAAATCCTGGTAAAATAATTTATAATCTAAGACTGTTTTCGGGCCATATTTTTTTTTGAGTACGTTGGTTGTCATGCACGGTGGATGGTTCTCGCGGGCGCGACACAAAACACCTTGCAGCAACGCGACACACATAGCCGGGTGGGGGCTCTTTGAGAAAGCGGACACCACTCTTCCTCCCGCCGCGTTGCCCCTGCCCGCGCTGCCAAGGACGACGGTTTGTCCTGAGGATCCCCCGCGCTGCCAAGGACCTCCGGCCCTGTCAAGGACCTCGACCCCCCGACTGTCAAGGCTGCAGCCAGCAGGCCAAGGGGAAAATAGAGAAGTGCAGCGCAACTCAGCGCAGCGACTAACGGGATGGCGTCGTGTTGTGTCGGACCGGCGATGGTCATGACGCGTCGTCACTCAACTTTCTCTGGCTCGCTATCCCCCCCCCCCCCCCCCCCTCTCTCTCTCTCTCTCTCTCTCTCTCTCTGCCGCACTACCCCCTCCCCCCAGTACAAGGCACTCTGCCCCCTGCGCCACGCCTCCCTTGATGATGACAAGTCTGCAAACAGTCATGTAAGTTGAGACGTTTGCAGGAACAAGGCGAAAAAAGCGGCCGAGGGGGAAAAAACAGCGCGGCGGTGGCATGAGGGGAAAGGGAGAAGTTATGACAGGGGCAGAGGGTAAAACAGCGCGAGTAAAAAGTGAAACGGAAAAAATACTCAAGCAAGTTGAACATGTAGCTTACGACTTCGGCGTTCGGTCGTCCGCCACCGACCGAGCAGCTCTACGAGTGAGCGGCTGGCTGTCAGTCGTCGCTCGGTAGTTGTGTCAACATAAAGTGAAAAACTTGCTCGGGGAGCAGGATACACACACACACACGCTTGCGGTGAGAGAAAGGGAGAAGAGGTTCTGACCATTTGATTAACAACCAAAAAGTGAGAAGCGTGTATGTATGTTGTGTGTGCCAGTGAGTGAGTGACAGAGTGAGAGAGCAGCTAGTCTCCAACTACGCACGGGGCTGGACGGCACCGCAACTTCCTATAACACATGCTCGACGCGTCATGAGATATTCACACTGCTGCAGTTGCTGCTGCTGCCCCACTGCCGCTACACCCCGCCCCCTTCCCTGACAGCACCACGGCCCATTTAACGCGCGTTACAGCCAAGGTCAGCGACAACAGCAGCGGCACCCCCGGCGACAGGCTCCAGGAGGCGAGGCCCCCCGGCCCACCAGCGTCCAGCCAGCAGAAATCAATCCCTTCAGCCGCCTTCAACAGCACGCGGCGTCTCACAAAGTAGCGCCCTATGTGACGTCTTGCTCACCACGCTCTATAATGAGGATACAGGGTCGAGGTGAGCTGCGGGTGTTGGCAGCAGTGCACGTGAGTGTGTGTGTGTGTGTGGGTGGTCGAGGTGAGCTGCGGGTGTTGGCAGCAGTGCACGTGAGTGTGTGTGTGTGTGTGGGTGGGTGTGTGGTGTGTGATAGCGAGTAGAAGTGTCTGTGTGTGAGTGTGTGTGCCTATCGGTCTGACGTCCCCATGGCGGCGACCCACATCGTCCCAAGGTGTGCCCCCTCCCCCTCCCCCCTTGGGCCTCGCGCCAAGCCCACACACACCCAGTGCCAATGGAAATGCTATCACATATTGAAGTGTTTCCGCACGCCCAGCGGTGCGGGAGCGAGGGGGGCGGAGCGCTAAGCTGGCGCAAAAGAGACGGGCTAGTTGGCGGCCGCCGCCCGACCCCGCGTGATCGCCACGGCAGTCCGACACGAGGGGAAGCGTGGGGATGGGTATAAAGTGGGGAGGCAAAGGGTGCGAGCGAGAGGGAGGGAGACGAGGATATAGGAGATAGAGAGATGAAGTCAAGGGTAGGAGGGAAAAAAAAAATTAGACAGAGCTGGCGAGAGGAAAATGTGATTGAAAGGGAGAACTTTACCAGTGAGGTTTTCTTTTTTTTCTTCTTTTTGGCAGATGTTAGGGCACTCGCGGTAATCGGGGCCATTAAAACCAGCAGAATGTGGTTGGGGATGGGGGAGTGGCATTTCCGTTTTATATCAGAATTTTACGGGAGACGCAGAGGACATTGTGGAGAGGGAGGAGGAAAAGGGGGGGGGGCGGTGGCCGGCAGGGAAGGGAGCAGTTATCCAGCACGCGGCAGCAGCGCTGCTGCAGCGCCTCCCCGTCAAACGGCTTCCAAACAACGGTGCAGCCATTGTTCCCCTTTACTCTGCCCCAGTAGCGGTGGCAGTAGTTTGGGGCGCGATCTGGTCAAGGTGACCGCGCGCAGAGCTGGCGGGTCCGGCCTGTACTGTACCGGGCTCAAGCTTGCACGTCCAGGGCCGCGCCCCGCAACGCCTCGCCACGCCAATGCTCACACGTACAGTGCGAAACGACCGCCTTCTCGCACCCCCTCCCCCTCCTCGCCTGCTACTTTCTAACAGGGCCGGCGGCGCCGCTAAAGAGGAACCGATGCAGGCTGCGCCAGCCACGCTTCTGGTGTGCAACCCTCCGCGCACATTAGGCGAGGGGTGAGTCCTAGCCGTTTACGAGTGAGTGTAATTCCGTCGCTCAGACACACTCTCTGTATTTTTTCTTCCATGTATATTTCCACGACTACTTGAAATCATCCAAAGTGTTATTACATACTGGCATGAAGATTAATAAATCAGTGCAATTTTAAATTCCCTTCGCTTAGGAAAAGACCTCTATGTACGGACAGTCCCAAACATAATGAATTAAAATCAAGTTCCTTTCCTTCCCTTATTCTTTTGTTTTCAGCCCGCTGTAACTGCCACCCGCGGCCGCGCCTAGAGTTACGTCGATGATAATGTCCCCGCTCTGTGACGCCGCACGCTGCGCCTCACCCCTGCTCGGTGCATCCGTGCCAGAGATTCTTGATATTCCTACCCAGCCTGACGTTTCCTGTTTCCGGCGCAGTACGTGCCACTCTTCCCAGTGAGAGTGTGTGTGTGTGTGTGTGGTGTTGGTATAGTGTGAGTGTGTGTGTGTGTGTGGTGTTGGTATAGTGTGAAGGTGTAAGTGTGTGTGTTTGCTGGTCAGTTAATTTCGCGGTACTTGGTACACTGAGCTGTGGTTTATATGATGATGATCCAACTTACAGGAATACATAAAATCGGATGTAAATAGGTCGGAGATACGCTAAAGGCAATCTTTATTGGTAGAACATGTCTTTAGCTTCAAAACACGAGCAATAGCGACTTCCTATCTTATCTAGAACGAATTTTATACCGGTTTGAAACAAACCCTCTGAGCTTTGGCCAAAGTCACCTTGTAGGGCCAAAGTAGCCCCAGATGACGGTACATTAAATTAAAAACAAATAAAACGCAAAAAAACCAATTAGGAACACGTTTTTATCAATAGGGAAGATAGTATCTCTTAGCTTGTTCTTGCCATGTTCTACAACACGTCAGGTATATGAAACACTCTCAGACCTGTACTGATTTATTTATTAGTAGCTTATAAAGGTTTTTATGCAGCAGGATTACTGACTAATTTGTTACTTATTATGGATATCGATGTAAGTAGCTCACTGATAAAAGAAAAAATTGTCAGTAATTAAAAAAGAAATTATTTCGTATTACTGATGAAAGCAGTTGTCAGTGGCTTATAAAGGTTTTTGCGCAGCAGGAATACTGACAAAAGCTGAAAAAAATCAGTAACCCCAGGTAAATGGGGTTGTATATGGCCATATATGATTTGTATATGATCATATACAGCGATATATGCTTTATATATGACGCCATATATGCCCACATATATGGTTGTATATGGTCATATATGATCATATATGCTTGTATATGGGCTTATATATTACCATATATGGGTCCATATATCACCATATATGTTTCGATATACAGCCATATATGGTTATATACAAGCATATATGCTAATATAGTGCTATATATGGCTGTATATCGAAACATATATGGTGATATATGGACCCATATATGGTAATATATAAGCCCATATACAATTAAATATAATCCATATATAGTAATATATGGTCATATATGTGGTCATATATAAGGACATATTACCATATACAGAACATATATAATTATATATGAAGCATATATAACCCTCATTTACCTGGGACAGGATGAGAGTGAACAACAAAAAATACGACGAAAAAATGCATGAATAAAAATAACTCCCCTGTTGAAATTATTGGTTTATTGCTTCGGCCTCACGCACGCGCCCCACCATCCTGCCCTGCCGCGGCTCATATCCGCCCCACCACGCCGGGCCGCGCCACGCCGCGCACGCTAGCCCGTCCATCTTTATTCAACATGACGCCGCCCCCAATTTGTCCCGCATGAAACCACATTAAACCCTTCACCCGAATCATTCCGAGAGAGAAACTGTGAGGAGGGAGGGTCAGAACTGAAAACCAGAAATCTGACCACCTTCTCACCTATCGGGACCGAAACACTTGCAACGACAGACACCCATTTTCGGACCGAATCAAACAATTTCTCACAGTAAAAGAACACATACACACGCGCGCGCGCGCACATGCGTGCTCCGAGGGGGCGAATGAGGCAGCGAGATGGAAAGGGATAGAGAAAAAGGGAGGCCACATAGTGAGCCGAACGACTTCTCCCCCTCTCCCTCTCCACCTCATCCACTTTCAGAAAAACCGCCCCCCCCCCCCTCCAACCTCACCCTTCACCGCCACCGTCGTCCGCCCCACTAGGAGGCTGTTTGTGCAACGGCCTGCCCGTCCTGGGCCTGGGTGCTTCAAAGACGACTCGTGATGTCAGTGTGTGTGTGCGCGCGAGAGAGAGACAGAGAGACGGGTGGAGGCGTCTGCTACTGGTAGCGGCGGTTGGGAGCAGCAGCAGGCAGCAGCAGCGAGGGAGGAATTCTGCCGGGAGATTTATTCCCCTCTCCTCGCGAAATAAAGCTCGGGCAACAGGAGCTTGCGCGCTTAAGGCGCGTGGCAGAGCGCATGGCGTAAAAAATAAATGTAATAAAATAAAAATAAATGGCGCGAGGTTTTTGTCGACTCGCGTGGGCGTGGCGTGGCGTGGGTGGGCGGTGCGCACGGCACAAAAGCAGCACGAGGTGCGGCGCGCGCTGCGGGGGCTCCGCGGGGACAAATTGCTGAATATATTTATACAAGGCCCATGGCAGCAGCTCCAAGGGCCCCACGACCCCAACGCCACCGCCTCGGCTGCATCCGATTGGTCCGAGCGCAGCAGTCGAGCGACTTTCAAAACTTGTCGCGGCCATCTCCAGTTTGGGCAGCAGCAGGCTCCACGAGCAGGCGTGGCAGTGCGACGTCACGCCAGTTTGATGCTTGCATTGGACTTCCCCCTCCTCGAGTTTGACTTTGCCCAGCACTGCACCCGGTAGTAAATGGCTGGGTGGGG
>NW_026267230.1:714545-716136 GCF_000697945.3 Frankliniella occidentalis
TTCTTTCTTTCACGTGAAGGTCACCAGCTGAAGTTAGTTAAGGTTTAGTTTACAGGAGAAATAATCTCGGAAAGTTAACGTGAAAACTTGTGAGTGAAGTCAGTGATGTAAAGTATAAATTTAGTTAGTTTTAAATGTAAATTTTAGTGGCCAAAAGTAGTTTTTAAATTAGAAAGGATTTGTGCGCAAAAATCCAGTAAGAATTTACGGCTCACTTTTCTCTCACAGCGTTCTTCTCAATTTTCAAGTTTGTTCTCCGCCACTTAGTTTTATTTCTTTAGTGAGTGGCTGAGTAAGAGTAGGTTTAAGACTCTCTTTTCTTTTCTTTTTGTTGAAATGTTGATATATGAATGATATGAATGATATGAATGATATGAAATGGATCCATGAATTAAGCTCCGCAACCGCTCTTTGGTGTGCGTTTTGATGCTAAGATACAAGTTATCGTTGTAGTGTGTTGTTTTTTCCTTTTTCTTTTGATGGTAAGAAATGTTGAAATGTGTCACGGTGGCTATTTTTACTCCTAACGTACTCTTTGACGAATGTTTTTTGTTTGTTGGCGCAGAACCGGTTTTGGTTTCAATAATAATCCAAGAATTTATTTGGCCATTTGATAGTACGCAAAGCCAGTCTTTTGTTCTATTTTGTCAGGGTACCAATTTGCGTTTTTGTCAGTATTTCAATTCATTTCATGGTCTAAGTTGAATTTTTTCTCCTCAAATGCCTTGTTTATTTTTCAACTTTGAAAAATTTGCTTGACTCTTTTTGTTTTTGAAACTACAATGTAACTTTGATTTAAAAGAAATTTACTGATACAAGGCGACAGACGACCCGCATTATGATTGTTAATTTTTCTATTCGAACCGATGATGTACTTTACGTTCTTTATGTTGTTGTTTTTAACAGATGACCTTTCCTCGTTACTTTTTTTTATTTGCAAGTGGTTTGTTCTATCTGATTCATAATTGATCACGTTCATTTTGTTGTAAATAGTTGTTTTAATGTTATTATTTTTTTTTCATGACAAAAATTTTGTTGTTGTTCCCAATGTTTAGTTTAAATTTCATTTCCGTAGTTATTTCGTTTCTTGCTTTTTTGTTCTACGCCCCATTCTCTGTCATTTTCTGTACTCAACGTGTTCTTACGCTTACTAAGTAATTTGGTTTTGTACCTAATCTTTCAATCTGCACCCCTGGTCTAGAACTCGGAACCCCATGGTCTGGAATGGTCGACAAGGACCAAGGTCTTTCTGCAAGAGATCATCGAAAGTCCTGTAGCTGACCAACTACATGCCTTGTGCATAGGTCTGGCTAGACTTAAGAGCTGTGACGTCAATCGTCTTTGAATTCCACGCTCAAGTCCGTCTGGTAACCCCCGCAAATGGTTCCTAGTGTTGGCAGAAACAGTGATCTGTGTGGACGGTCATCATTCGCTTCAAGAACCGTTCCAGGTGGAGCACACCTGTGGTCTGTGGTTTAATCGCTATCCTTGCGATTTGCGTCGTCAACAGATTGCCAATCAATATCTGGGCGATAAGGTATCAAAACGAGCAAAAATGCGTTTGTTGTTTGAGTTATGGACCAAAATTGCA
>NW_026267230.1:716186-727719 GCF_000697945.3 Frankliniella occidentalis
GGGGGGGGTAATTCGGTAATTCAGAACCTAGATTGCCACACGGCTGTCCCGCTCGTCCTTCGAATGCCGCTGTCCTTCGTAACAACGAGCCAGCCTGGAGCCGACGCTACTCGTCCCGGGCTGCACTTAGGGTAAGTCCTTCTGCTCGAGTTGGCTTCTTCCCTCCACCTCCCCCCTTCATCCGCTAACCTCCGTTCTGCATGCGACGACACATAACTCCGTCCAGCAGAGGCGACGGTGCAACTTGGACGCGAAGGAGAAGGCGACGGGCAAAGGCATTGCGACGGGTAGTAAACTTACTTAGCCAACAGTTCGAGCAATTATAATGAAGCGAACCACTCGCGTTCGGCATCATTCCGATGACGGTGGATACATTTTGCTGCTTCTCCACGACTGAGTCTTGCTTTAGGTTGTCGAGCATAGCAAAGCACAAAATGTGGTTGAAGCCTGTTTCGTCATTTCCTAGAAAAGCCTGACTGCTCCACAGTGCGAGTAGGTCTAATCTGGAGCTCCACCGACTCGAGTCTGTGCAAGCCACAAGGGCGTTGCCGCATGTGAAATAACAGATTCTTGTCTTTCTCCATTAGCCCTAGCCCACTTGTCCATGAAGTAAGTACATGGCCCGTAAGGTCGTTCTTGTGAGTTCCTGCAGTATGAAGTGGCGGCATCAACGAACGGTCTCTAAGGTTTGTTTCCGGGAAGTGGTGTTAACTTAGTTGCCATGCAGAAAGGTCCACATTGCCCTTCCCGGTAGGCTGGATCTGCCAGAAATTTCTGACAACCTCGGTGAACACGACTTCCCGGTTTAAAAAAAGCTGAGGGCCCGGTCACAGGTGCCGTCCCTTCATACTGCAGGAACCCAGGGCTTCGTAACTTATTACTTAACAGCCTGAACGTTATTTTAAGAGTTTGAGTCATTACTTGTAACTTTTAATGCAGCCTTATTTCTTTTAAAAAGGTACTTATTCGACGTGTCCCACTTTTATACACAGTATGTACGATAATTATCGGTCATATTTGAGAATCCATTATACTCCAACTTCTGGTTTATAATATGTGTTTTGTTAGGTTAAGCAACCTAAATTCGTTCGCGTTATGATAAGTTATGAAGGCCTGGAGGAACCAACAGGAACTACTTTACTGCTCCAATATGCGTGTAGGGCCGGGCTTTGTGGCTATGTGACAAGAAAGTACTTGTGGTTTTGGGTAAAAACTTCACAAAAAATTGTTCAGCTCTAAGAATCCAATTGTTTCAGGTCCGGATGTGCAAGAAAACGCCCCCTTTCCGTTAAGAGAGTAGGCCACGCCACGCCTCTTTATGCCACACCGTTTCACGCCCCTTCGCCCCGATTGTGGACACATTTACATGAAGCGCATTACGCTCAGGATGACTCACTTGGCCGCCTCGCAGCGGGCGCTCAGGCGGAGCAGGCGGAGCGGGAGTATCACTTGAGAGAGGCGGGCGGCGGCAGGTGAGCACAACATTCCAATGATAACAGCCGGGGTAATCCCGCCATAATGAGCGCGCGACGTCTCCGCTGCAGGGAGGGACAATCCGGCGAGGAGCCGGCAGATGATCATCGACCTTTGAATAATGTCGAACACCAGAGCCTCATTTCTCCCCGACTTCTTTCCCTCTCCTTTTGGAGATGGGGCGAGGGCCGCGCCGCTGTCTGGGAGTATGCAAATTCCGTCTGGCGCTGCCGGCGCACAGCTGGCCTCACTTAAAAGAGACGGGAACGGCGCGGGAAAAAGAGCGAACCTGCCGTTGTAGCTGGCCGCCCTCCTGATACCTGAGAGCGCCATCTGCTGGCAAAACTCGGCGCACTTTTACCCACTTCTACCCAACTCTTCCCATCTTGGATGCTGATGCTGCTGTTTCAGCCCGTATTAATTTGAGTACGCCGCGGGCGGAGTGTCCCACAAAATGTCAGTACTATTATGTGCACGCGTAGGGACAGATCGACACCGACACACGCAGCATCATGTAGAAATGTCTACTCAATCGTGAACAAATTTAGACCCTTTATTCGCACAAACGTATAGCAGAAATTTGTCTGCGCAATAATTTGTAACTAATGTATACCATGTGTGTGAAATTAAAAGTGCAAATTTGTACTAAAGTCTTCTGCACATGATAATCTGTCCACAATAATGAAGGAAAAAATACTAGCCAAGTTGCAGCGAAACATTCTCCATAGTTAATTTACAAGCAAGGTGGATAGACTAGGACTTCGCTGACAAACAAGAATGGCCTGTCGTTAATTTACAAGATAATTTGTGAATTGGAAATAAAAATGTGTTGTAAATTTACGAAGCTATTTTTCACAGTGCAGGAAGGATGACCGTAGTGTGCACCGGTGTGCACGCGTTTTTCATGATAATCGCACCACCGCTACAGGGTATTTTTTTTTTTTTTTTTTTTTTCTTCACACACTCACACGAACGAGGTCCACCATGGACTCACTAACACATGGTGGCTGCCACACCAAGCCCCAAGCCCACGCCCGGCCCTCGGCGCCGTGGCAACTGACACAAAATTCGATCAAATTGGCGAAACCTTATCCCCCTTTCCCGCAACAAGATTGATGAGTTACCGTATCCCGCATGCGTAAACGCCTGTTTGGACATCCCGTGGCAGCGAGGCAGGTGGTGTCGGCGGCAGCCTCTGCACGGCAAGCGGCTGAATATCTTACCCCCACAGACACACACAGGACGGCACATTACAGTCCGAGGACTCCAGACCACATAGCGCAGAGCAGGAGTAATGAAAACACAGTGAGCAGCTAGCAGCTCACGGTAAACTCCACAGTGAAGGTTTCACTTTCACTGGAACTTCTGCTGAAACTCTTCGCCGTAAGCTCTTTGCGGAGAACCGAACTCCCGGTGTGCCTTTTACTCCAACTTCAAAGTCAAAGCACTTGAACAGAAAGGTTCAACCCGAGACGCCGAGTGAAGTCGTTTGATTGTTTCCCGAAGCACGTGTAAAAGAATTACGAGATCTGTGAAGCCTGTAGGCTCGGTTATTGCAAAGCAGGCGACGACAGTTTGTGTTCGATTTCATAACAGTAACCGCGAACAACGGCAGGCGCGCTAAAGCTTTGACGCCCCAGACTTAAGCGTAAGAGGGGAAAGCAAAACAGGCGCGTACGCGCGCACACACGCACACACGCACACACGCACACACATACACACAGTACTGGCTGCTTTAACACGGGCGGCCGGTTCGCCATAAAAGCTATGCACCACAAAAGGATTCTGTTGGCACTGCAATAAATAACAAACGATTAATGCCATACGGGACGTGAATGCGCCGTCCTGTCGTGGGTGCGACTAGGCCTGTTTGAATATTCGCGGGCCCTCAGCGCCGCGTTATCAGTTAGTTTGAGTGAGAGCGACTGGAGCTTCGGCTGGTCAGAGCACCGGAGCGACAGTCGCATCCCAGCCCTCGGCAGACACACTAGCAGCGGAACAATGTAGCGCAAGGTAGGGCAAGCCACGTGATAAGTAGAGGAGGAAAGGTCATTCATGTAAGTCTTCAATAAATCATATATCTACCACTGAACCAACCACAGTAAATTATAACCCCAAAGCATCCCAATTGCACCAATAGCATTAACAGTCATCCTAATAGTAAAACAGTCATACTAATACCAAAACAGTCCTCCTCGCCCTCACACCCTCAGCGCGCAGTGTCACACCCTCTGCACGCAGGAAAAAGGTGCTCTTACGAGAGCGTTTGCTTGTGTAATAGGGAGAGGTGAAGGGGTGGTGGTGGTGGCTGTACGGTCTCACACACGTAAAAGAAAAGATAAACTAAAATAGCAAATGCAATTGCTAATTTGGCCAATTCAGAATATTTAGCTTGATTAGCTTATTATTAACTAAGAGAGCTGAGATATCGCAAATTCCTTTTTTTCTCTAGGCAACTGTTAGGGATATTTGTTTTAGGTGTATGACTTAAAAATATGCTAGGCGAGGTACCATTTTGATTAAAGGCCAAATCTGCAAACTCATTATCATATTTAGCTATTTCATTTATCGCATCCTTTTTTCCCTCCTACCCTTGACTTCATCTCTATCACATCTCTATCACATCTCTATCACATTTCACATACCTAACCATCAAAGAAGATGTCAGTCTGTAAGTTTTAACTGCAAGACTGTTTAGTCTGTAGTACTTCACTTCGTACTACTCACTTCTCAGCTACTGAGACTAAACTAGTCTCGCGAGTTGAAAGAGGGACTATAGTCTTGCAGTTTTCACTGAGGGACTGGCAAGTCTGGCAGTTTAAACTGGCAAGCTCAAGTTTCGCATTTAATACTGAAAATTCGTTTCACAGTTAGTTTTACAGAGTGTTGCCCGTCCCCTCACCCGTGCGACCAGCCCACACAGTAGTCCGGGCTGGCTGACACGGCTGGCAGAGCTGCGAGGCAGGTTCGTTTAGATAGGTCTAAAGTGAACACGAGATTCCTCGGCGATACCAGAGTTGCTGTGTGCGTCGCAAAAATACACCGACGGCGTCTAGGTCGGGCGCGCGCTAGCTGTGTGTGTGAGAGAGAGAGAGCAGAGAGTGAGACCCACAATGGTAGGGTAGCTCGTGGCCCCGTTAACCCCTCTCGCTGCCACCGGTGCGTGCAGGCAGGGCATTCACCAACACGTCCGCACAAGTGTGCATGTGTGCCCGTGTGTGGGGCGCTGGGTGTGCACACGCGTGCACCGGCGGCAAAGCGCTGACGTTTATCTGTATTTACAGCACGGGCCTATCGCTATAGGGTGTTAGTCGGGGGCGGGCTTGGGCCCCCCTAAGAAGTGCCCCCTCCCCACCACCACTTCTTCCCTTCATGTAGTTATTTCGCCTCCAGGGGGAAGCTCCAAAAGCACACCTCTCTCTCTCTCTCTCTCTCTCTCTCTCTCTCTCGTGCGCGCGCGATATCGTTTATGCTCTTCCTTAGCGCAGGCTCTCTTTAACCAACAATAATGTTTGGTTTTTACCAGTCCAAAATACGCTTTAAAAACATCCTCGTAAATTCTTGACATTTATTGTGATTTTTATTTACTAAATGCGTTGTTAATTTGCGACAGCCCATTTTATCTTCTCAACCTATTTCAAGTCGATACGAAGTCATGGTAAATTATCAACTTCAAATTGTAATTTTACACACGTCACGAAATAATCTCTCATAATCCTACCGGCTCTTTTCCTCAGTGTAACAGAGGCAAAAAGCAATACGTTTTGGACAGGGAAAATCACCTTTAACTGAGACTGGAGAGCTCAGCTGTGCTTTGCTCGCGATAGCTGCGGGAGGGGCAAGATAGTTGCGTTGTTGTTCTGAGGTTTGCGTCTGCTTCGAACGTCAAAGGATTCTCAGAGCCAGTTTCCCTACCCGCTACGCCTGCACTGCGGTCGTCAGGAATTCCACGCAACTCGCGCGGCCCGCCAGCAGGGATACCCCCGCGAGTGTATCAAGCTCAACTTGACGACGTACTCAGCGGGGAGGGTGGCCAAGAAAGAGAGGTGCAGGGGAAAGTGAGCGCGGGGCAAGGGCTCAAAGTTACCCAAGTTTTTAAGAGCCTCCAACAAATTGGTGTAATATTCAGATTGTAGCAAGGAGGGCTGCTGCTGCTGACACTTCTTGGCCTCACCTCAGCAGCCCTCGCCAAGGTAAAAAAGGGAGGAAAGGAGACACGAAGATACAAAAGGACAACGGTGGCACCGCTCCTCCTTGACGGTAAGGGCCGGGCCGTTATTCGAGCTGAGACCCTAAAATTATCTCCCATTTAGCGTGATGGGCAGACACGCGCCGCGCTCTTGAATGGATGTGTTTGATAAGACTTTTTTGACACTGGGCGTTTGTGGCGAGAAAAGAGGAGGGGAGGGGGGCGCCTACAATACATTTATCCGAGGAAAAAGTAGGTACAACAAATTCGCTTCTAAAAATATTGTTTTTGACTAACAATTTAAAAACAACAACAAACGGGGTAGGAAAGACGAAAGGGAGTCAGACTGCCGATGAATTGTAAACAAATCGGTGCCGGCATCGCTGGGAGGTGAACGCCCCGCGGCCGGCAGGCCACCCGGGAAAACAAACGAGCCTCTGCCAATTAAAAAGGAGCCAGTGGAGACACTGGAAACGGGGTCGCCGTCGAAACTTGGCTCGCGTTTCGCGTGCGCCGCCAAAGCTTATGCTCCTTTTCAAATAATAAACTGTTTTCATTTATGTCGGGCGAGGTGGGAGCGCGGCGCCGGGCTCCCTTTGAAGTCCGTCCGTCTGGAGGGCCGGGCGGGGCCGGGCGGGGCCACTCAGCGGCACAAAGGTCCGGCGAGCAAGACTTAATGCACCGCTGCTCCTCGAGGGGGATTACCCGGTGTGCCGGCCACTGTCCAGGCCAGCGTACAAGGTCAGAGGTGTAAACAAAGAGACATTCAATCACGTTACATGAAACATGAATTCTGGATTGTTTAAAGCAATTATTTGACGTTTGTTGCATAAGGCTGGACCAGCTTATTCCCAGACACGAAGGAGGTCGTTCACAGCAGTCCAAAAATCTTTAATGTTGCCAAAATAAATGTCTCCTTCCTCACATCCCTGAACACATAATTCAATTCAATAAATAAAACTCTAGTTCAAGATGTCAGATATAACTGCAAGCAGACTAAAGAGTTCTACAGATTTTTGAATACGAAGACGTTGGGTTTTTTTTAATTGCACAATGTCGAGCAAGTGTTGGGAAATCACAAAATATTTGTAACAATCAATGTTGGGTACTGAGAAATCCTATTCTGGTTTTTTGTTTAGAAAATTGGAGGTAGAACTGTAGGACTCTTTGTTTTGCAGTTACAACTGTCATCTTGTTTTACAGTTTGATTGGCAGAGTGGTTGAGTACCTGCTGGTTGCTGCAGGATGGCCTCAGGGACGTAGGGCACGGTGGGCGTGACTTGCGGCGCCTGTGTGGAGGGCGTGACCCCCGGAGCCCCGGCGGCGGTGGACACCTCCAGCGGGGCGGCAACGGCAAACACGAGTAGACAGCACCCTGTCGACAGAGAAACACTTGTGACGACTCTTTGGGGCAGCTGGAACAAAATTTACGAGAGCCGCGCTTTTAAGAGACGAATTCTTTCGAAATAGCACATTTTCCATTGGCAAAACGACTGGTCTGTCCACCGTGTTGGAACGTTTGGCAAGCAGAACTAGAACTAATTCCGCCTCACGCCTCATACCCTCGCCACTCCATCGCCTCTCTTCTGTTCCCCCCGATGCTTAGAAGGGGATCATTGCTAGACCCTCCACTCACTGCCCCTCTCCCTCTCCGCATGGGGCCAATGTTGCAGAAGCGAGCGACGCCCCTCTCAGCAGCAGACCTGGGTAGTGGGCGGTGCGGGCTGCGGGCCCGGGGCCGCTGAAGGACCTACACACAGCCAAGCTCAACAATTCCCACTCGTTTTGAAACCCTTGGGTGTTTTCAGGGGCAATATCGGTGCCGATAAGTTTTAAAATTCTTTCCCCTTGACACCACTTCTGCGACGTTCGTCCCCGCCAGTCCTGCGGGAGGCACGTGACCCTGATGTCCTGACTGCCGTGCGCGTATTTCCACCCGGTCCCGGATCCCGGCCCTCGGCCAGGTGAACGTATAACGGCCGGCCATTTGGCAGTGACCCGCAACGACCGCGATCCGCTGTTATCGATCCTTCTATTCCTCTCTACTCATCGAAATGGGAGCAGAGGGGCACAGCAAGAAGTAGTGTCCAGCAGTGTACACAAAAGTACCATTTGAGTGGTTGCATACCAAGGTAAATTGAAACGTGGTGACCCGCAAAAATCAAAATTAGAGGATGGTTCTCATAAATAAAGACTTTTTGGGCCAAGGAGTACAGTTACGTGAATATTACAATTTTACTTGAATTATGCCTAGACTATACCAATAATATGTAATACTTCTTTGTTAACGGTAAGTAGGAGTTGGAAAGCCCTTTGCTAGCAGATAGGCTTTAGTAAAAATTGTAGTGGTGCCTATCACGAATCTAGCAAATACATTAGCTTTCTCAGCTAATCTTGTTTCGCGAGAAACTTTTTCGTGCGTGCAGACTGATGCTCGTAATAATCCAGGGGCGAGACGTAATTTACAAGAACACACCCTCCCAGCCAGGCCAAACCCCGCCACGCCCCAGGCTCAGCCAGAACGGTCAGGCAAGGCCCACCCACTGGGCAAGTTGAAATAAGGAGGAGATTGCCACAAATGAAAGAGGCCGCCTCGCCTTCCTGGACCACACCACAGCACTGACAAAAAATGTCCTTGCATATAAAATACACGAAGCGAAGAGAACTAGACACACTTCCGCGCTCTCAAAATATAAAGGTTTACTTCCTTTTTACAGGTGCAGTTCTAACAAAGTTACTGCATGACTAATCGAAATCGAATACTTCTGTTGTTTGTAGCATATAAGTAGCCACGCGACAAGTAGTTAACATTTGCCAGTTTTAATGAACACTTTTGCGGTTCCGTTTAATAACCTCACACTTATCTCAAAACATCACAGAAAAAATTGGCCTGTTTCTGATCTCAAGCGCCAGAAGGGCGACAGTCGGTTGAGGCCCGACCATTCTCCCTGGCCGGCCTGCTCGGCCCCAGCCTCACCCTTATGGCATAATCATGAGAGATTGTTGTGAAAGTTTCTCCATTTTACTTTTGCCCCTCCTGGTCTCTCCCTGCTTGCCTTGGCTACACCCCGCGCGCAATGCCGCCCGCCCAAACCTTGTGAATAGGGAACGCAAAGAACAAAAATCTTCACGAGTAAGTTTTCAGTGGGACGTCATATTATCGCCACCAAACGTCAGCTCCTAATCGTCCACTTTAAAGACAGTTTCTCCGAGCTAAAGCTCTTTGCCAAAATGTCTTTACGACACTTTCGTTTGCTTGAGGGCAAATTGACACGCCGCGTGCAAAAAGAGGAGTAGCAAGTAGCTAAAACAGAGCTCCACGTTTTTCTTTTTTCCCTGCTAGCTGGAGAGTCAAGGACGTTGGCGCCAACGATACTCGTGGCACATTTTTCATTGTGTAGTGTATAATTCGGGGGAATTCAAGTACGGAGTTTTCTCTACTTTGCCTTCAGCCATAGAACAGCAGCAGCTTGGTTTGGCTGCACCCAAATCTTCTCCAAAGACGAGTCCAAAGAGCATTCCGTTGACATGGTGGGTGGTGGGGGCGAGGACATCCGCGAACGCTGAAAGCAAACCACTGGAACACCAAATGCTTCCCGGAGTTGACGCGGCCGCTGCCCGGAGCGACCCGGACCCGGAGGCGCAGATAGCTCGGGCCCTGGAACTGGAGCTCTCACAGCAGCCAGACACACAGAGGCTGAGTTTGATCTTTGCCACTGCTCCCCTTTTCCTGATCAGTTTCATAGCAAACAGCCCAATACAGCGCGAGCGAGTCGGGGGGAGGGGACGGACCCCTTTGCATCACAAAGGCTCAACTTTGTTTGTCCGTATTTAAATGCAGTGCGTGAGCGCCACGATCCAACTGAAAGTCGCACGGCCCGGCGGCACTACTTCCGTGGCATGTCACGTTAAAACAAAGATTCCTGTATTAGCAAAAGTATTACTCAGATGGATTTATTAATAAAATACAGCTATTCAAACCAGGCCATACAATTATTTTGGGGGACTGTTAATGTCCGTATTTTGGCTATACGGACATGAGCTTGCCTAGGGTTGGGCCCGAACCACTGTAGGCTCAAGCAGTGTCCGATATAAGCCAAGCTACATGTAGCCAGGACCAAATCTAACGAGTCAGACTCGGAACTAGGCTCATATCGGTTATTGGTCGGGCCTACAGTGGTTCGGGCTCAACTCCAGGCGGGCTCCGTATAGCTCGTATTTCGGAATGCCCTGTTCACAACGCACCCATACTTGTTTCAGTATGACATCGAGAACGAGCAATGACGGTTCCTTTTTTTTTTTTTTTTTTTCATTTGCGTGGAAACAAAATTGTTTGTCCAACAGGGCGAAAAAGGCAGAAAAAAAAGGCGTGTCTACGCAACTTTTGCTGCGCCGTCCATTCACCATTGCCTAATGAGGTGACGGCGGTGATCCTCGTGAGGCAGGAGGGGAGCGGCGGCGACAACGTAAAGTGAAGGGGCGACTGAGCAATAACGGAAGGGGAGTCACATGATCAGAGCTGCGTTTTATTGCCCGTCTTGTTCTTCCCATTCAGCAAGGGCCCCGCCCCTCGTTTCCCCCCTGTCTTGGAGGGGCGTCCTAGCAGGGACGTCGCAGGGCAGGGGCTTGTCACTTGGCAACAATGTAGGCGAGATAGGGAATATCTTGAGATCGGGTTTGGGTTGTCCTCCCCGCTGCTGGCTTGCTACGGTGCGGACCACAAAGTACGCCCACGCTGGCAGGCTGTGTGGGCTTTTACTCGCCCGCCCCACACATAGAGATAACTCTGTTTTCTAGCATAAGATGTTTACAAATGTCACGTGACCCTTCACCCCCTTTCTACGCTAGGAAATACTGCTGCAGATGTTGATCTCTCTTTCTCTCTTTCTCCTCTCTCTCTGGTACTATCTCTGTCAGATGCGCAGTCTCACATCAAGAACGCGTTCTGGGCCAAGTGCTCCAGGACGTATGCAGTAGATGGGACAGGTGTCGCACTGGACGCCCTGAAAAACTCCAGCGAGGGAGAGAGAGAGAGAGAGAGAGAGAGAGAGGGAGAGAGAGAGGGGGGGGGGAGTAAAAAGGGGAACAGAAACAAGGCAACGTGGGGGTGGCAAAGAAATAGGGAATGGGAACAACAAGGCCCATTGCGACGGAGCAAGGTAGCGTCATAGAGGCCGCTGGAGGCAGTCTGCTTGCCTTAGCTGACGCCCCTTCTTCTCCTTCCCTCCTCCTATTCTCTCTCCAAGTAGCAGCTTTTGCGCAAAATGACCCTAAAATTGCTCGCCTTCTCCGTTCATGTTGTCAACTCCTCTTCTCCGCACGGAGGGAACTTATTTTCGGCGTGGAACATGACCGGCGCGAGGAGGACGGCTGGCCGGACCGGGCTGCTGCTATCTGGGCCAAGGTTTCAATGGCGCGGGGAGGAGAGAGAGAAACAAAGGACCTCGTGTTACCACACCTGCAGCATGTGGGCGAGGAGCGGGACCTCAAAGCGCTCAGCGTCGATATTATTGTATGAAATAACAGGCTCCGTGTTTTTGCTCCTCCTTTTGTCATGACATGTGGCCGCACAGCAACCCTCGCCTGGCGCACGACAGGAATTTCTTCCTCCACCCCCCCCCCTTCTCTCTCCTTTTTGCGGGGAAGCTGCTGGCATGCACCGCAAAATCTGAGCCTCGCTGTTTTGGCATCGGCGAGGTCAACTTGAACGTGATATGCATGTCGGACTGAGTTATTGCGAGGCCGTAATCTGATAGGTCTGATCTGCACTTCCATCGCGTGCGGATCTAGGAGGGCCTGGGGAGAGGAAGGGGAGGGGCGAGCGGGAGCCAAGTTTGTTTAGACAGCAAGGGTGGGTGGGAAGAGGGGGAG
>NW_026267230.1:727769-731673 GCF_000697945.3 Frankliniella occidentalis
CGCGCGCGAAGAAAACGTTCATACGCGCTACATTGTGCGCGGGGGGGAGGGGAGGAGGGGAGTAAACGCAAAGAAGCGCGGCGAGGTGATGGCGGTGGGTCGACACGCCACAGCATTGTGCCAAAGGGTTTTATTTTTCACTCCTTTCTCTGTTGCTTGCCAAGTAAGCCACTGCGGCTAGCGCTTCAAGGAGACACAAGAAAGGGGTACACATAGACAAGGATGTCGCTTTGGAAACCATCTAGAGGTCTCAGACGCAACGGACAAAAAAATACAACAAAACAAAACTAGTACATGTTTTCTACAGAATTAAAGACAAAAAATTGATTCCGAATTTTCGTGAGTTGATCAAAGCACGAACCTCCGTTCAGCTGAGTCAACGAGAGCGACACGTGAGTTGCTAGCGGGCCCTCCGGGGTGCTCTGCACATAAGAGTTCATTTAGGGCGCGACCATGACGAGGACGCCTTGGTCTCATCCTTTTGAGCGCGCCACCGCCGGCCCGGACCACTCGGGTCAGTGCTCGGCAGAGATTGGGTTCGGCGACCGCGCGGGTTAGGCGGGATTCGCCGGTCTCCGCGGACCGCACGTCTTACGTACAGGACTTACCGACTTCCTCCTCAGCGTCACGGAGGCCGGCTAAAGAGCTACACGCGCATCCGAGGCCCCCCGGCCATCCCCCGGCGGCCGGGGTCAAAGTCCTCGACGTGCACGTCGGCTAAAACGACGAGGGTCAAGGCGGACGGGGCGGGAGCTGTCTGTTGCATGTGTGCGTACGCCCCAAAGTTGCTTCCTCTCCCTCTCTTTCTCTCGCACCCACCTCCCACTAGCCGTGCCCGTCTTACACCCGTTACCCGCTCGTCCTGTTTACGGCCGTTGCTCGGCTTTCCCAACTTTCACGCCTTTCAGCCCGCGGGAGTGCGTGGACGGGGATGGGTTCATTATCCACAAAGTGTTCGAACGACGGCACTACTCGCCCTGAGGACCACGGGGCCGCGGGGGAGAGGACGGCTGGTCGCGGGCGCCGGCGGGCGCGCACCTGCGACTCCCGTAGGGGAGCGGCGGCCCGGCTAGCGGCCCCCAGAGGCCCGTACGGGCGCGGCGGACCGGGCGGGCCAGGGAGAGCTAGGCTTTCATCTAACTTCATTCAATTTGGCTCCCATGGACCCGGCCAGCTCGGAGGCGCCGCACCGTCGCCCGTGGGCGGGCGTGGTGGGGCGTGGCGGAGCGGAGCGGGCGCCCCCGAGGCCGTGTTAGGGGCGGTTTACTACTTCTTTGTCCCCCATCCCTCCTGCCCCTCCTGCTCGTGAGCAGCCAGTCTTGCACCGCCTCTCTGCTGCATAGCGCAAGTTCCGGTTGAACAACTGCGCCACCACACGACCGAGGCGACATTTTTATGGAGGCTTCATTGTAATCACGACTCAAAATTTTGGAAAATAAAATGTGATTATTGATTCTTTAAGTATATGTTATATGTTTACGATAGATACTGAAATTGCCACGCCAGGAGGCTCGTCGTAAATTTTTCAAGTATTTTGTGCCCCGAATGTATGTGAAACAATACATGCCCCCCTTTTTTCCCCATCACAGTACAGACCAGAGCCAGGGCGATGAGGGCCGCATGAGTCTCCCGACCATCATCACTCCTTCCATGAGGTGGCTCCCATGACACATGCCAGTCCACGACGATCGAAGCGCACCCCTCACTCCATCCTTCCTCCCTGCTCGCTCTCTCTCTTCTCTCTCTCCCTCCCTCTCACTCTCCCTTCCTCTCACTCTCTCTTTGCTTCCCCGCACCCCGCTCCCTGCGGCCGGCCGCGGCCGAGGCCAATCCCAGGCTCGAATACCCTGTCTTTTGCCCACCAGGCCACACGCTACGCCTCGTCACGGGGCCGTGCACAAATGACGCGTTTTTACCAGTATTTTTATCTCTCCCGTTTCTTGTTAGCTCAGGCGCATGTATGTTTAAGCGAGAGTTAGCGTTTGGGAGGTCTCTGATATTTTTTCACAGAAGGTAACCTCTTTCCGTTACGTGGGGTTTATTAATTATAAGCGTGCTATAAATGTGCCCGGGAAACTGAAAAGAAAACAATGGATTGTCCAAATGCATTGCATTGTGCATTGTGCAAATTGCATTGAAGCAAATGAAAACTGCATTGCCCTGCAAATGAGCATGAACATTTTTGTTGTCTACCTACGGACTGTTTTAAATATAACTAAGCTAGATACAAATTTGACTGCCAATAAGTGTGTGTTGTTAGTTACAATTAGCAACTCAGGACTAACAAAATTGAAACTTGTTAGCCATGTATAAAAACGTCCATAGGTTATTTAAAAAATGTCCTTGGTCATTTATAGTGTGATACAAATGTTCTTGCGAGCGAATACATGGGTCCAGAACACGCTTTTCTGGGTAAAGATCATTTTATTGCTAACCGTGCGACATGGTTCCTCATCCTACGACAAAATGTTCTTCGGCCAGGTACCATGTCGTTAAACCAACGACGGAACTTCTTTTACAGTGAGTTCCGTACAGCATGTTTGCGCGCGGCCCCCTAAAGCCCCGCGCCCCGCCGGGATTATTTACCCCTTTCGATATGCATGATGTACGGCGGGCTTTATTTATTATTCGACTTGACGCGCGGCTGCCGATGACCGGCGCCCGACCCGAACATGGCGGTCATTATCTCCACACGATCATCGGGCCGCAGCGCCCGCGCAACGCACCCGGCGGCCAGAGCAGGAGGGGGCCCGGGAGGCATCGGCCGCCGGGGCTGTTCAAATTTCCCGCCGCATCCCGCACCCGCCGCCGCTTGTCCGCACTCCCATATTTCCCGCACTGCATGACGATGATGACGGCGCCCAATCACAGCCCGGAACGTCATTACGTTTTGTATCTCGCGCTAATGCAGCCGGCCCGATAAACAGGGGGGCCGCAAATGACTGGCGGTGAGCGCGCCCGGCGATACCATCGAGCCGCGTGACGACCTGGCGACACGGACGGTTGGTGGGTGCTTCGACGCGGTTTAGAACAGCAAAACACAACAGACAGAAAGGTCTACAACATTCCAAGAAAAGACTGACATAAAGGGAGACTTTTAGCAGCAAATTGAGTGTGGCGTCGTGACGTGTTAAACCGTATTGGAATTGAAATGTACTTAAAATGTGTTATTTAATATTATTTATTCCTACATTAGGTAATGATGTGAGGGATGAGGGACCCGCAAGCACCCGACGCTTGGCCAAATGTACAGCACTAGTTGTTCTACTTTACCTCATGTGAGGCAAAAGTATTCTAAGTTAACTAATGGCACAGGCATACACGTCTAGTGTTCGGATCGGAACTAATTCGTTGCACTTTACGTCAATCGCTGGAAGCTAAACACAGCATCCCAAGCAAATAACATTTAGTGCACAGCACTGGCTCAGTGCGACATTCCTTCCACTAGCTAAAGTATAACTCTCACTTTTACAGTTTGCAATGCGAGTTTCCCTGCGAGCAAGAGATATAAGATAGGATAACGTGTATTCGCCACTTCCCAAGGACGAATAAGTGCGTCTTTATCAGGGCGGAGGCACAGAGTACGAACAACTTGGGCACTCACCTCGGCACTCACGCGCTCCTTTTATACAGCGTAATACTCGCAGGGAAACTTTTACCCCGCTCGGCAGGGAGGCGCGCGCGAAGAAAACGTTCATACGCGCTACATTGTGCGCCGAGTACGTCTCGCCGTCATCGCTGTTGATGGTGGAATACACCGGGACACACATACGCACGCGTACACACACACACACGCGCGCACGCGCGCACACACACACACACACACACACACACCAGGAGGCAGAAGGCCACTGCCCCTCTGCACCGCGCCATGCCACGCGCGCCACGGTCGAAGGGCTTCCTC
>NW_026267230.1:732628-733794 GCF_000697945.3 Frankliniella occidentalis
AGAGAGAGAGAGAGAGAGAGAGAGAGAGAGAGAGAGAGAGAGAGAGAGAGAGAGAGAGAGAGAAGGATGCCGAGTGTCGCGCGCAGTGCCACTGGAGTCGCCGCCTGATTGGACGCATCCTCCTGGCCGCCCTGGGTTTGAGGCCTCAAGGACGCCAGTCCAGCCTATGTCTCTCCGTCCTCCGGTTTGCCCTCTTCCCCCCGGAGGCCCTTCCGGAGTCAGCCAGGCCCCGGTCGGCGGGCGCGGTGCGGTGCGGCCTCCGGAGGGCCTGGCCTGGCTGCTCCGGGAAGCGGCGGTGGCAGCGGTCTGCGTGTTCCTCCGGGGGCTGGGAGTGCGCGGCACACTGCGGACCATCCGACCGGAAGCGGGCGGCGGCGGCCTCAAAGGCGCCCGCATTCCTCCGGGCCTCACTCCACTAGGTGTGGGGGAGGGCTGCAGCACTACACAGTCTGTGTCAGTCACGACCAAACCGGCTCGTTGGTCCTCGACATCGACGGGTATCTGTTGTGTGATTGCATGTTGTGTCGTGGACAGCTACGTGCGTGCTCGGGAGGGTGGTAAGAGCGGCTCGCAACACATCGGCTCACTGACCGGAGCAGGGTTGCAGTGGCTGGCGACAACCACCATGCAGCCACTCCGTAAATGCCCCAAAAGACCATAACGCAACACCGAGAGTCGAAAACACTCTGATAAAGAGAAAACCACACGCATGTCACTGGGGTTGAATCCACGAGATTGCCACCGTTGAAAACACGTCGATTCCACAAACGATAAAATGGCTAATGGCTTTCTTCTCGGTTAGGGAGTGGTATGTCAATTTAACGTAGGTTCCATATTGATCATATCCACTTGAAATACGCGTGGTATTTCAACGCCCCTTCGCCGGCTCTGGTGCATTTCTAATCGTCTCCTGCATCTCTACTCTGGCTCTGGTCACCCAAGGAGCCCCTGGCATGCCGAGGGTAGGCAGACCCGCCGTACACAGCTGCAAAGGCCGAGGCGTGTTGCCTACCCAGTGGGCGGGCTCGAGCAGGCGGCTCACCTCCAGTGCCTCCAAAAGGGCAGGCTGTTGCGGGCTCAACGCATCATGCTCGCAGGTGAAAGAGCCCGCAAGAGCCCGCAAGGTAGATTGACAAGCCCGCACGAGCCCGCACATTTTTTCAAGT
>NW_026267230.1:733844-736279 GCF_000697945.3 Frankliniella occidentalis
TCTAAAGAATGGCATCCAATAGTAAGATCTGTCAAGGCAAAAAATCAATTTAATTAGAAATAATATGAAAATTTTATACTTGAAAAACTGTGCGGGCTCGTGCGGGCTTGTCAATCTACCTTGCGGGCTCTTGCGGGCTCTTTCACCTGCGAGCATGATGCGTTGAGCCCGCAACAGCCTGCCCTTTTGGAGGCACTGCTCACCTCACCAGGCAGCACTCTCACACGGATGAATAAGATGTTCATCCCTTCAACACTTTATAGCGTATAACTGCCAGTTGTAACACAAGTTGCAGTTGAGCACTTTTAAGGGGACAACTTTAATTCAGTTGAAGACTTAAAAGTGCTTAACTCGCAATTTCACGCGTTCCAACGACAAGGTTTGAATGGTGCGGTGAAACAAAAGTTCCCATATATGAGTGTGTGCTAAGAATAAGTCGTGTGAATATAGCTAAAGTTCGTTGTTTGGCTGTTTGCTAAAATCAACGTCGGCATTACAGGGGCGTCAGAGATGTTGGAGAGGGTTGGTATCGTCGAGAAGCAGCAAAAGGGGGGGGGGAACGTCGCGGGGTATATATCGGTCACGAATCGAAACAAAACGAGGCTGCTGCTGGGGCTGCTGCCGGGGCTGCTGCTGCTGCTGCACGCGCCCATGGCGGACTACGTGACCCCCGTGCTGCTCGAGCCAAAACTGCTGCTGGGTCGCGCGGGGAGCAGGGGCGCGTGGGCGGGGAACACTAAGTGTAAAGATGAGGAAGAAGCACGAGGCGGCGCGGGGAGAGGAGCCACGGGAGCGAGAGAGAGAGAGCGAGTAAGAGCAGAGAGAGAGAGATAGAGAGAGAGAGAGAGAGAGAGAGAGAGAGAGAGAGAGAGAGAGGGGGGAGGGCTTTTTAGCCGGACGCCTGGAAGTTAGGCACCGCGGATAACACGTCCGCTCACATTACTGGGGGGTTGCCTACCCATTAGGCGGAGCCCGGGGCGGTTGGCGCGCGCACCACAGTAGTGGGGGGGAAGACGCGGCGAGGGGGGCGACGCGAGGGGAGGGTGAGGGGGGGGGGGAGTGCAGTTACTCAGTCGCGCGCAATATTCCAGGTGGGTCCAACCCCCACCCACTCCACGCCGGCAGCCCTTTCGGCGGCGCCAAATGAAAACGAAATCAGACGCGGGCAGGCACTTTATTATTGCGTAATGTAGACCGGTAAATTATCCGGGACCTGCGGTAAGTGGAGCCAGGTCACAACGCGAAATAATACACCTTTCTTTTATTTACTTGTTGCGTTATGTTTTGAAATAAGAAAACGACCAACTAGTTTTTTTTCTCTTCCCCAACTCACTTCTCGCGCATCCGGAGCTAGGTAGTGGTATCCCAGAAGTGAGGTATCCGTTCCACCCCTCCGCTCGCGGTACCGGCGGTGGGTACATTCCCTCCACTGCGGGGGGCTTGGCTGAGGGACGCGCGGGCCACTCAGCCAAGGCCACTCAGCCGGGGCCCGTCCGGTCCAGCCGAGCGAGCAGCCCTGGCCGCCCGGCCGGCCCTGTCGGCGCCACCCAGTCCGCCGCCGGGCTCTACGCGGCCAGTACAAGCGCGTTACGTGTAGTCGCCGCCACTACCAGCAGCAGCAGCAGCAGCGGCAGCAGCAGCAGCAGCAGCAGCCCGGCTGCCACCGCCAAGCCCCCCGCTCCAGCCAGGCACGACCAACAACTTTTCTTTAGTTGTGTCTAGCGTATGCATATTTATGTGGAGGGCTGCTCAGGCACATGTGCCGGCCGCCAGCTGCCGCGCCGCATTTTTCCAACACCCCCGCAGCCTCTATACCCTCTCCCTGCCCTCACTTTACCCACCACCTCGCTGGAAACACTCGCGATTAAAATTTGTGGTGAACCAAAATATTGTTTTTACTCCGGGCAGCAAGATGGGCAATCATCCCCCCACCCCCCTCCCCGTGCTCCCTTCCTCCTCCGCCCCGTGCGTCGCAGCTGCCAAGTACTTCCCGCTCTGATATCTCACCCTCCAGCACGGCCTGTCGCAGCTCCAGGGCGACGCCCCGCGCCCGGCACCCGCTCGTCTCCCGAGATGACGCGAAGGAGGGCGAGAGGCAGGGTAAAGAGGGCCGCCGCCGCAGCCAGGTCGGGCCTTCAAAACTTTGTCACGAAAAACTGATCGCCAAGTCTGTTATTTTAATAGGCCCCGCGCGGAAAGGGCTCAGCGGCAAGTGGAACGCCGTCACGTTGTCCCTCTTGCGATAAGACGGGGAAGAAAGGGGGAGGGGCGAGTCAAAGGCACCACCACTCCCCCCCCCCCTCCACCACCACCACTCCCGCCCATCCTCTTTCGCGTCAATGAAAGTGGCCTGTGTGCATAATCGGATCAGGCAGAGGCGGAGCGCGGAGGGCTATACTACCTGAGTCCTTGAGAATACGGAAGAAATATCCCGG
>NW_026267230.1:736699-745975 GCF_000697945.3 Frankliniella occidentalis
GGGGGGCAAAGACACGGAGAGCGAAGTTGTGAGTAAAAGAGAAGGAAGCGGGAGGAGGTGGAGCGGCGAGGAGCGGCGAGGGGAACCGAAGCAATTACGACTACTGTTGTCAGGTGGGGAGTGGGGCTTGGGGGGCAAAGGGGTGCACACAGGTCGGCTAGTGGAGGGAGAGGTAGGGAGGGAATAGGCGATTGAAAGCAGGGAAGGGTAAAGAACTGTGTTCCAGCCGGCCGAGTGAGCCTCCATTCTTAAACAAGGCTGGCAAAGGTAAAGAACACCGAGGCCAATCGTGTGTTGCGCACAGAAAGAGAGAGGCTGGCCATTGGCTTTTGGTGCGAACACGACTTTTACAAGAGTACCGAGGCGAGGGGGGCCCCGCAGACCCACACATCTGTCTGTTGGCGGCTGATTTCTCCTCCCCGACCAGCGCGCCCTGCCGGCTCCGCCCCGCCCGTCACAGCAGAAACAGCGCAAGACTTCTGTAAAGTTTTGATGGAGAAAATAAGCGCAGCGGCAGATAACCGCGAAGGGATATTGCTGCTGCCGCTGCCTGCCCGAGCCCACCCCGCCCGACCCGACTCCACCCCACCTAACCCATCCCCGCCTTGATCTAGCTGCTTCCAATCAAAATTTACGAGAGAAAATGTTTGCTCACTTGGAAAAACAGTTAGCACCAGCACCGTTAACAGAGAACCTTTGTGATTACACTATTGTGGGTGGGTGTAACCTAAAATGGTGAAAAATACTACCTTTCTTTGTGTTCGGCAAGAGTTTCGAAAACAATCGAGTGTATGATAATTTGTAAAAGCAAAGTTTTTCAATGTCCTCCTGCCCTATAACATTGGCTAAAGAGCGCCTATCTTTTTCTCGCCGTCACAAACTAAACCCTTATTGTGAATGATAACATGCAGAATTTTATACAGCCATAAGTATTTACAAATTTTATGCATGATTATGTACGAATTGTGCACAATCATGCACAAACTGTACATAGTTATGCATAAATGAAATAAAATTGTGCATAATATTATGGCTGTAAAAATATTGCATGTTTATGCACAACAGAATGCATAGGGATTTAGTGTGCACCAAAGCTACGCATTCAGTTCGAATCTCGCTTACTCTGCACAATAGGTTCCGTAATGCGAACCAAATGCTTCGTAGCATACTAGGGATTTTGAAGTGTTGTTTTACGAACTAATTTTTCGTAATGCAAACCGATTGTTCGTAACCTAGCCTTATAACAACCGCTTTGCAATCCAAACGATTTGTTTTCAGTACCAAGAACCAGAATTGTTCGTAACGTCGCAAAGCATTTAGTTTGTAAAGCATTTTACAGTGCGTGTAATCGTCCGCAAACGAGTCGGTGAAAAGGGCGCCCCGCCCCGCCGCGGCCGGAGCTGGGGCTGAGCTACGGCACCAATAAACTATTTGCCTTCCCGAGCCGCGCGCCGCAGGCGCAGAGAGCGTCGGGCAGGTCAAGAGGGGCAGAGGGGGGAGGGAGGGAATGAGTGAAAGGTTCATCACGAATGAAGCCCTGTCCCCTCCCCTCCTTCCCCTCTTCACTTAGCCGCGATAGCACGCAGTGATTAATCCATTATACCACTCCCGAACAGCATTATCATCGGCGCACTACAAGCGTCCGCGGCGCGCAGCAGAGCTGGCGCACGCCGTCGGGGACAGAGAAGATTCACACGGATGGCTGAAGAGCCCATTACATGGGCTCAAGGGGCAGACGAGCCGTCAACGTAGATGTGTTACAGCACCTGAAAAACAACCTTCAAGGGGTGTTAAGTAAAAGTGGAGTTGAACGCCTCTGCAAGAGGGTTAAAAGTGGCGTAAAAGTGTAAAAAATAAATGTCGTTGGGCTTTTTTTTAAATGCCCCCGATAGGGCATTAAACCTTCAAGACATTTAAAAGGTGTTACATCACACCTTTTGTTTTACCTGTGATGTAAAAGCTATGTGGCGTGTGCGCGTGCCTACACACGCGCTACCCGTCTCGCCAGTCATTTCGAGCTGCGGCCCCCGAGCCCAACACGTCCAAGGCATCAAGCTTGCTCGCCCACCCTCTTGCGGGAGAGGACAAGAATGTGGTGCGCAGACCATATCAGCTGGAAGCTGGACGTACAGCCAGGCACTGCGGAGCGGGGCTAAAGGCCGCCAGAGTAGCCCTCAGCCAGCAGCAGGGGGCCAGTGGGAGTAGCAAGCACCCCTCCTCTCCCCCATGTATGTCACATATACCCGGGGGAGGGGGGGGGCAAAGGACTTCGAAGTGCGTATCTGCTCCGTGGTATTGCTCAAAGCATGGGCTACATAGGGGCTATGAAGCTTCCGTAGACATTTGCTGTGGAAAATGTTACCGCCTCGGAGTCCTTTACGTTATTTGTATGAGCCGTCGCGAAAAGGGAGAGAGGGAGAGAGGTGCTGTGGAAAATGTTACCGCCTCGGAGTCCTTTACGTTATTTGTATGTGTTTGAAAAATTCTGACTTAGCACCGACGCCTACCCTATATCCGCCCTACCTCGCTACCACAACAGTTCGAGTGGAGCGGCATACTCATACAACCATTTAGTCGATACCATCAAATTGAGTCCTCACAACTAAAAGGTTTTTGGTATTTAATTTGGTCCCGCCTGGACTATGAAGGTTTATTGTGAGCAATATCAAAAGGAACACCACTATACGCACTGAATTCCTCTGACCAATCAGAGCAGAAACGCGTGGCCTTACGTCAACCATGACGCTCAGACGTGCCTTTTTTTAAAGTTCCATCTGAAAGGAAATTCAGTCCACTCGATTGCGTCATTGTAGTAAATAAGGCGTCACGGTCCACAGACAGGAGGAACAAAAGGGTTTCACCCCTAACAAAAGCAGCGGTGGCAGCGCAGCGCCCCCCGCTCTTCTCCTTTCCAATTCATTCTGCCCACAGAGCCGCATGATACGGTTACTAAATCCCCCAGCCCCACTCTCCATATATGGACTCCTCCCCTCCGCTCCCGTCATTGCCACACGCCGTGTGTTCTCCTATCGAACATCGATACTGTTTACCAGTCCTGTCGCCCCTGCCTCTCCACGCACGCATGCAGACGTCGCACCGCATTTTTTCCGCCGTCTTGACCGGATGTTTTTTCGGTTTTTGTTTCCACGGTCTCCCTTCTGTGCTGAGCTGCCTGCTGCCTGTACCGAGCCTGCCACCTCGCGCGCTCGGTACGTCTAGCTGACCCCTCATACCTTAGCCCCCACCTACCCTATTTTTTTCCTTTAGGGCTCTGGTCAACACGTATAATGGACCCCCCCATCCTTCAACCCCAGACTCTCGATTCCCCTCCCCATCCAGATTAACTTTTAATGGACTCTCAGGAAAATTCGGCGACGCAGCGTCGGGACGGCCCGCCCCACCCAACACACCGTCGGCGCCGGCTCTGCCGTCCCGACATCGTTCTGTAGCCTACTGACCCCGTTATTAGGAGCGGACCGGACCCGCGTCAACCTCGACGGCAATCGCCCGCCTCACCCCGCCACGCGCCACGCCCCACCCCAGGTCACCTCGCGACGCCCCGCGACGCCCCCGGCGGGGTGTAAGCCGATAAGCTGGGCGACTGTCAAGTGCTGTGGCCCCTCGTCTGTGCGCAAGTGTGCATGTACGTGGCGAAGAGAAAGGAACATTGCGTGCGTGTGTGTGTGAGTGTGAAGACGGCAGAGGGAGTGGGGGCGAGAGCGAGAGCGAGCGAGAGAGAGAGAGAGAAGGGGGGCTACACCAGATAAAGTCGCGCCCTTTGGACCCCACGGCTAAAAGAGAGTCTCTCCCTTGTCCCTCCAATCGCAGTGCAAAGCAAATCTCCTCTCTCTTCGTAGTCTCTCTTTTCTATAAAAGAACAGAAGTTCATTTGTTGCCTCTTCCCTGAGATCTTCGCGACGAAGGTGTCCTGCCCGCTGGTGGCAGCCTAAACCCTCTCCCCAGCTAATTCGAATGCAATGCATCAGACCAATTACGGTATGGAGTACACAATAAGCAAACAGTTCTAGAATTTCATTTTAGCATATAATTTGATGACAAAAAAATTCCTACGAGTAGGCCTACATTATAAACAAGTACCTTTCGCCTAGTTTACGTCTAGGCTCCTGCTGGACGCAACACGCAGCACAGGGTCCAACTTTTCCAAATCGCATTGAACAAGAAGGCGGGCCAGCGCAGCACGGGCGGGGCGGTCCACCGCCAACCCCTAGGCCGCAGTGTCCGTTAAAGGGCCACCCTTTGGGGCCACCGCAGGCCGGGTCCACGCGCCCCTATAGTAAAGGGGGGCGCTGGGACGGGGCAGCCGGGCTTAGGGAAAGGCGCACCGCACCAGACCGCATCATTTGTTGGGAATTTGCGTGCGTACAGCGATTCGCACTACGGCACCCTGCTGACCCAGCGGCCGGCTGGCCCACTCCCCTGCCGTAAATAAAAGAAAAAGAAAGTGTGATCGCGCGGCGAGAGACGCGAGTCGCACGGCAGGCAGCACGTCATCGCACCATCCACCTGTTGCTACGACCGCGACCTTTAATATTTTTTACCCCCCCCCCCCCCTTCCTCTCACCCAATCCCCCTGCTTTCTTGCTCGCTTTGGCGCCCCACTCCCCGGTCCGTGCTCGCACCAATTCACATTTTTACACGCCCCCGCGTCGCGTTGCTATTACCCCACCCGAGCAAATACCCGTAATAATTAATTAGCGGCCCTGAGATGAAAAATTCATGAGCCGCGTTTGGCCGTTTGAAAGGGAGAGGAAAATGCGGCGCAAGCCAAGGAAAAAACAGAGGGCTTATATATTGATTGGTGGTGGGAGTGGTGGGGGGGGGAGGATCGTGCCCGCCCGCCTCACTGCATATCAATCATGCATTCGCCCTCTCATTCAGAAGGGAGCCGCTGCAGCCACCGGTTATGTTCGCTTCCGGGGGTACACTGTCTCCCCCCCTCCTCCCTCTCTCTTTCCTCTCTGACTTATCCCCCCCCCCCCTTACACACACACACAATTACATTAATTTTAGATTTTTCAGCTACTGAATAGAACTATATCAATAATCACTTGTTAGTTTTCTTTCGTATGAGATTTAAGGCCAAACAGGTGGGGAAAAGAGCAACAAAATTGGAAACAGGTTGCCAAAGCACTCTATGGTAGTAAAGGAGGTACACGTAGAACAATCGCCTTGTTCGTGAACTTGTGACTCCCCCCTTCTCTCTCTCTCTCTCTCTTGCAACCCTCTCAACAGACCCTCGTCCGGTTCCAAACAACGTGAGGGCTAAAACCCCCCGAGAGACACTGTGTCTGCATGCATATTTGGGAAGAGAGAGAGAGAGATGGGGGGGGGGGACTGATGTGCGGGTGTAAGGCAGTGTGTGGGGGAGGAGGAAAAAGGACATATCCTCTGTTATACAATGGCAGTCCAACCGTCGCCATTCGCCCATTCGGTAATTGTGCCGAGGGTTGAGTTCGAGTGTTTCCCTCTCCCTCTCAAAAACAAACATGGGCAAACACACACAACAAAAACAAAACAAAAAGTTGGCGAACGTATTTGCTACCCTTCTCCTTCTTTCTTATGCTCTTATTATATATCCATTGTACTCTGTCTAGAGAAAAAGAAGACATCACGTGCGCCATGCCTGACCGGACACAAAAGGACCTTATGCAGGACCGTGAGCTTGACCGTGGGCGGGCCTTGCATCACAAAAGACGAGGGGGCCCAAACGTAATAATGCGATGAAAATAAAAATTACTTTTTATCCTACAGCGCATAGAAAAACGTGGGTGGGTGGGGAAGGGGTGAATAATACTTCAAGCGAAAACGGCAACACTTCCATTTTCCTTTAGAACACAACCAGCCACACAATCACATAAGCAGTCAGTAGCACAACACAACACCTATCGAAAATAGCATAGAGTATAATATATTTCTATTCCACTTTAGAAGCCGTAACGTTGTGCATCATATTAGCAACCTAAAAATAGCGAAAAGAAGTGAACGATTAGCTTGTATTAGGCGTTCTGGAAATCTAAGTGTTTGGCAGACACCTGTGGGTGCACCCTTAACTCCGTCGTCTTATTACTTGCCAAACTATTTTGGCATTACTTATTTTTCTCAAAATTTCAGTCTCTTAAAAGAATTCCCAGACTCAGGCCTCTTTATTTCCCAAAATTTAATATATGATATCAAACCAATGATAGTTATGTTTAAAAAGCTTTTATTCAACAACTAAAAAATGTGTAAATTATGTCATCGTAAATTGAACGGATAATAACACAAAATAAGGTTTTTAAATTGGAAAATTTAAGACGACGCCAGTCACGCATCACGTATTAACAAATAAAATTCTTATTCTTGGCTCTCTTTTAACAGTGTGTAAATGTAGAGCAAGAAATCTGGTGCATAAATGCGTGTGCGATGGGACTCGTGGATGCCAAAGCCCAAGCAGTGCCACCCCCGAGTGCAGCCCTGCCAGTCGGTCGGGTAGATATAGCGATAGGCGGTAAACCAGAGCGGCAAAAGCGTGAGCCGCCCCTATAAGGTGGTTTCACCGCGCGTCAGCCTAGACTGTAAATCTCTGTTTGCCAACACCTCTCCCTCCCGCGAGGCGGCCGCCGCCCCGACCCCCCCGCGCCCCTCGCGGCTGGCTCGTGCATAGCAGTGGCGGTGGCTGGGGGTGGGGGAGACACCCCCCTCATGTGGATTTATGCCGCACGCTGCATTTAGTCGCGACGCGAGACGTTGTTACGCGACGACACGCGGCACGGCGACGCTCGCAACGAGGATGTTCCCTTCGTCTTGTTGGGAGTCTCGCGGCGTGGCGGGGCGGGGTGCTGCGGGCGGGTGCCTCACTAGGCCACTGCTTTACGAGGTCAAGATTAGGAGGGGTGGGGCGCACAGCACAGGTGACTGTGGGGGCCGCGGGAGCAAAGGCAATGTGGGCGTGCGAGCGCACAGCGGGACGAGCTAAGAAACCACTTTGGAAACTTTCCGGCCCGAGCTGAGCAAGCCCCCCGCCGCCGCCGCCAGTAGGGAGGGGGAGTGGCGTGGCGCGGCGTCGTAAAACCACAGGGGGCAACTTAAATCACGCGCGCTGTCACAGCGGAACATCTTCTTTCTGCTGCGTGTTAAAGATGAAATATAAATAGTCATCACAGTAATAATGTACGTATATAAGAAAAGGGGAAACAAACGACCGCAAAGGGCGGGTGAAGGTGAAAAGAAAAAAAAAAACATTAAAAACTCGACGACGACACGGTGAGGGCCGCTGAGTCAGATTTAAACACAACGACGCCCCTACGGGCGATAATTTCTGCGGAATAACCGATGGGCGGTAGGCGGGCGGGCCGCGCTGCGCACCGCCGCCAAATGGCTTGCTTCTGCTGCTACGCGATTTCGTCGTCGCTGAATTTATCGCCCTCGCGCGTACATGTGAGGCCGCCCACCCCCACCTACTACCCTGCTCCCGGAACCACGCGGCGCCGATGTAGGGGGGGGGGGGTCAACGGGAATTCGACAACGAATCATTTATCGTTCTGTTTCGCGTTCCTTTGAGTCGTGCGCACGCGGTGGCGCACGGTGGCGCAGCGGGGCGGGGTGGCGTATCCAGAAAGCATGTTGCTTCTGTCTGATGTTTAGTGTTTCACGAAACCTCAATCAAAATACAACAATGAAGAAGTAAAGAATAGAGCACAACCCCATCTGACTTTAAAAAAAATGTTCAATTGGGTCTGTGTCGATGCGCATCTTCGCTGTGCAATGAGAGGGGTTTCCTTGGCAAGGTGCACTCTGCTGCAGACGGCTGCAAAACACTATCGATTCGGATTTGATTTCGCCTGTGCGTCGCCTGAGCCCCGGTGCTGCAGGCTCGCGCCGTGGCGCCTGACCGCCTCCTTGCTCTTGCTACGACCGATTACGGGATTCACGACTTCCACCAGGCTGCACAGCGGCAGCACCAGAGCGTGACAAATAGTGCGACAAAACGTTTGGACAAAGAGAATCCGAGAACGCCTTTCCACACTTCGTGTACGGAGGAGAGAGAGAGAGAGAGAGAGAGAGAGAGAGAGAGAGAGAGAGAGAGAGAGAACAAAGAGAAAAGGTCGTTACATACTGAGTGCACTCAGCAAGCGCAAGTTTTCACTTGGAGCGGTGGTAGTAGTGCGGGATGGTAACGCACTCGGCAAAATCTGCTTAAGCGTTGCACTGCAAGTGTAACATGGTGCGCAGCAGGACACTAACTTCGCTGCACTGGAACTGAAGGGTAAGTGAGACAGGTTGATAAATCCTAGCGGAGGATTGGCGGGCATTGTATAGTGAAGGTTTGCGGTTTACGAGCTTGCGAGCTCCCACGAAGGAATTCCTTCACACTAGCGAAGGAACTTCTTCGCATTAAAAAGAAAATCGTTTGAATTTGGTTTGAAATCACAAACGTTCCCAAGGTTTTCGCAGTGCAGGGTGCACCTCATGAGGGTTCGCAGAACACTTACCACACTGCACAGCAAGTGTAACCGAGTGCAAAGAAGAGGACGCGTATCCCTTCTCCGCTGTAAGTATTAACACGGTAAAAAAAATGTCTCACTTTTTGAGGGAAAGGGGAAAACTTTGAGGAACCCCCTTGCTTTGACAAAAACTCCTCAGATTTCGAGTAAGTCTCCTAAAATAATGTGGAATTTTCCTCATTTATTAAGAAAATTCCTCAAAATGTGAGGTGAAATTGGAGGACTCTTCCTCAAACATGAGAGTTCCCGTTTTCCTCAAAAAATGAGACATTCATTTTACCGTCAAGTGTGACAGGGTGCACAGCAAGCACGCTTACCCCCGCCCTCACAGCGCTCGGTTGCACTGCGAGTTGTCAACGAAACGCGGAGGAGAACACTCACCCAACGGAAGGAGAAGCGAGATCTCCATGGTGGGGACGTCAACCGTGTTGACCTGCAACAAAAGAAACCCAGCCTTTACGTTGCGAAGAAAAAGTCATTCATTGCGGTTTTCATTTTGCGAGAGACAAACGACGAGGAAGGGGAAGAGGAGAGAGAGAGAGGGCTAGGCGAGGCTTAGCAAGGGAGGGGGAAGGAGACATAGAGAGGCGGAGATGGAGCGACAGGCACTGCTATGGGTAGGGGTTGGGCTCCGCTTGACACTCCCTCCCCGTCGACTCGAACGGCGGGCCCGAGTGTCGGCCAGCAGCGACTGCGCTGCCGAAATACGAAGGGTTGCCAGGGGGAGAATAGGGGTACGGAGAGAGAGAGAGAGAGAGAGAGAGAGAGAGAG
>NW_026267230.1:746085-746371 GCF_000697945.3 Frankliniella occidentalis
CGGCGAGGACGGGGAGGGGGGGGGGAGAGAGAGAGAGAATGGGAGAGGGGGGTCACGTCACACAAAGAATCGCGTGAATGTGGAGCAATAAAGCATGGGCTGCTTGATGGCGGGGGCCGCCAGCCAGCCTTGCCCTGCCCTACCCGGCCGCCGCCTTCTTCACTGGACCTCCGTCAGGTTCATTGTCAGACCGCACTCGTGTGATATTGCACTGTTACGCCCGCAGAGGGTGGTCGCGGCGGACAGGTGGACAGCCTGGGGTGACAGCGAGGGGCCGGGGGGCACG
>NW_026267230.1:746596-752169 GCF_000697945.3 Frankliniella occidentalis
CAGCATCCAGGACATCAAGGAGAAGTCGGGGAAAAACAGCAAGGAGAATGGGAAGAGAGGCAAAGCGCACACGGACGGAGGCCAAAAGTTATTACGGCGCCAAGACGTGGCGAAGTGACAGGGAATTGTGTTTGCCGAGGGATGGTGTGGCATCAGCCAATCAGAGCGGCGAAGAGACGGCGGGGCACGAGGAAAGAGTTGGGGGGGGGGGGGAGGCAGTCCCCCACCACTCGGACCACTTTGGGCAATGTTGTCCCGCCCGAGGAGGAAGGCGCCTTACTTATTCCACGCGCAAAACACCGCGCTGATGAAAAATGGACGCTCCTCCGCCTGCGCCCCATGCAGTGCATGCGGATGGCTTGGAGTGGTGGAGTGCGGAGGGGCGAGGTGGGGCATGGCGAGGCGGGGCGTGGCGGGGCGACGCGGGGCGTGGCGGGGGGCGAGGAGTGGAGTGGCGGCGATGCGGGTATCAGACGGTTGGCATGCAATTCGCCTCGTCACCGAAGTCGTCGTCGTGTTCTGGAGCAGCGCCTCCATACCGCCGCATCGGGACGGTCGAGCCCAGCCGACTGCTGCGGCCAACCCAACTGGGTCCCGCGTAGTACAGGCACGGAGAAAGAGTCAAAAAAATATATACAGTGTGACGAGCATATATACAAAGACAACTCCTTCTACATAAATTAGGATCCCAACACGCGGCCCGCGTCGGCGCGCTCCAGTTCGAAGAGAAGAAGGCGCCGCGTCGAAATTAACGCGTGGCCGCCCCTGCCGCCCTACAAAAGAGTAAAGTGGGTCCAGCGCCTTCTAATTAAAAGAGAAAGGGGTCTCTCTCGCCAGGAGGCCCGGCCTCGACCCCCGGGCCTGCCCGCCAACGCCATCACCACCTCGACGGGCGGGCCTCCACCGCGCGGCCCGGCTGCCATAACGTTTAGCAAGACTGAAAATTGCCGCGGGCCGCAGGTAACGCGCGCCTCAGTGGCGGCGGCGGCCGGCGCCCGCGTATCGATAGCTCGTAAACTAGTCCATGTTTATCTCGTTATGCTAATTGGTCGGCACCTTGTGTAGGCGGCGCACGATTATGTAAAAGGGCTGCGCGGTAAATAAGGCTGCCGAAACTCATAACCAAACTCGTAACCCCCCGCCGCCCGCGCCGTGCCCGGGTAAAGAGATGAGCTCCGGCCGCGGAACCGTATTCAATTTTAAAAAAAAATTATTAAAAAAATAGAGAAAATTGAAGGCTTGATGATGATTTATAATTCACACAGCCCCATTGCCGTCATCATCCCCGCAACCCTTCCAGTCAGATTTGCTTGATGTTAACCGGTATATACCTCAAGGAGTCTGACCTTGCTACTTTTACTGTAAACAGCTTTAGCGAGATATAATTTCTACCCTACAAATAAGCGGGCGTGGGGGTCGCTCATTGGATTTCAGGGCACCCCCAAAAGCGAAACATTTTCCAATTCGGTGAGGTCGGGATGGTGCGCGCCGGCCAGAGGGCCAGGCCAGGCCGCCAGGCAGGCGGGATTCGCACCAATAGTACGCCCTCGTTGGCCGGGACGAGGCCTCACTCTCTCTACCCCTTTTTCCCTCATCATCCGACCCCACCCCCTGGTCTGTTTCGTTTCGCTTCCCCTTCAGTTATTTTGACCCAAGCGAACAGGTGCTGGGCAATTATGCCACGCCAGGCTGGATTGGATTGGCTTGGCTCAGCGGACGATCCGCTGCCGCCGCCGCCGCCGCCGCTGCGGTAGTAGCAGGTAGGCCAGTAAGGGCGGCAGCAGTATGGTGCTATAATAATCATTCAGGCAGCACAAAGGCACCGCACTGCGCTGTGCGGCGCTGCGGGCAGAGGGCCCCCCACAGACTCCTCTACGGGGCCCCCCTCGGCCCCCACCAGCCCCCGCTGGCAGGGATGGCCCAGCGGGACCCGACGACCCGTCGTCTGCAGCGAGATGCTGCTCATGCGTCTAGGTATTTTGGGGGAATACTTCATTTTAAATCATGCAGCCGTTTGTTGAATTGCACGTCTCAGTTACAATTTTGCGAAATGATGCGTGACAAAAAATATCGAAAGCTTAGAACATTTTTTTAAAGCCTGAGAGTAATCAACAAATTAAGGAAAAGGTCTGAGCTGCTTTCACTTCCCCTTTCTTACAAACTTCGTGGCAGACCAATAATTTATCAGACTCTATTTAAAATGCTATAGATGCGGCCTCGATCATGCCCACTCAGGTCCAAAAGGGCAAGCAAGCGTAATACTCCAGCCGTAATTGGTCAGAACGCAGGTGTGACTCGCTACCTCGGGCTACACCCCTCTATACCGGAAGCTGCTAGTGTCACCTAACAGGCAGAGGACGCGAAGGACGAAGTTGTCAAAGGCCCCGAGAGCACAGCCCTGATCGAGAGCAAGTTTTGGCGCGCGCTCGCCCAGTCCCGTCGTGTGAAGACAGAATCTTTTTCTCATTTTCGTGCAAGCGATGCTCTGGCCCGGGGGATGCGGAAGGAGTTTAGGAACTGGTCAGAGCGTTGAGCGAACATTGTGCTGGGGGCTCGGGCGGGGAGAGTATAGGCCTGCACGCTCAGCCCCGCCAACCCCCTCCCCCCCACAGCGCCCGCCGGCACGGACTGCGAGCCAAACTCGTCTGAGTGGGTCACTTCCGACTCTCGACCTCCGAAACTTGGAAGGGCCCAAGTAATCTTGCTGACAAAACTGGTCTTCCCTTCCACGCCTGTGGTGTGGCGGTAGGCTGTTAACTTTATGCCTGCTCTGCATGCTGCTGTGTCTAGCCAGTCCGGCCGCACCACGCCGTGCCAAGCCCGCCCGGGGCGGAATGCAGGCCAGGCAAGGGGGCGGCGGCACCAGACGGAATAAAGGAACAACCCGAGTCGACTCGTTCAAAATCTACACGGCTGTCCGCCCGTGCGGCAGCGGGCCGCGGGTTAGCCGGGCCTGGGCTGACAGACTGACTGATGAGGCACTCGGGAGAATGTCCGCCGGGCGTTTAATGCACCGCAATCAAGCCGCTGATGAACTTGCGGAGAGCCGAGCAGAGCAGCAGTAAAAGGAATTCCAGAACGGCCCGACCATTATCCTGCAGCTGTTGAGTCCTATGCAGGACCGCGCCGCGGCGGCAACCGAGAGGGACCAACTTCCCCAATCCGGCCGGCCGATCCCAGGCTCCGATTCGCTCGCCACAGTAGTCATCCTAGTCTTTGTTCTTTTTGTCTATCCTCTGCCAGTCAAACGCATTGTGGTGACCCCCCCCCCCCCTCAACTGTTCGGGGCAGGCACAGTATTAAATAATTACGCGGATATATTGCTGATTGTGACCGCGGAGCGTGACACCATTCCAATTAATTTTAATGCATCGTTAGCGGAGGTGTCATGTCGTGACAATAACGTCCCATTTCATGCGTATTTAGCGGACGCTGCCATAGTCATCCTCCCCCCCCGCCCCTCTTCAGTATTAAACAGAGAAAGTCAACGGATGCAACACAAAACAAAAACGAGGAAAAAACGTCCACAATTCTTGTTAACTGCTAAACGAACCCACGGTTAGGAAAATTTAATCGCTTTTGTTTGTTGTATCGAATGTAGTTGATGCGGTTTTTTGCGCGGTATCTTGTGCACTATGTTTTATAATTGAACACTACTTTTGGCGTGGGCGCTGGACAGCGGGCGCGGGGAGCCGACTACTCAGAGAGCATTGTTGGGCTGATACCCAGACGCGGCTCAAAAATGCAACAGGTGGTGTTGAGCCATGTCGCTCGCCCCCCCCTCCCTCCTGCGCCACGCTGTCAGGTAGAAAAGACCCTAACGGGTTCGTTTAAAAAGCTGGAATAGACAGAAAAACAAAAAAAAAAAAAAAAGAAAACGCTATCAAGAGCTCCCATTCTGGATTGAAAAGGGTGCGTTTTCTTCCCAATCTTCAAACCCATTTGATTCGAAAGGTCTGCGCATTATTCATCAGTTTGTGGTGCCTGTGACCCCCCGAGGCACAATCTCGCTGCTCCGGTGAGACGTCACAGCGCCGCCGGTATGGAACCCCAACCCGTTCCTTCCCCTTTCTGCATGAATCGCGAGCAGAATGTTCCCCTCAAAGACGAGGTACTCTTTTTGCCGGGCTTTCGCAGATTTCCTTTCGCGAACCCGTCCCCGTCCCGCCGCGCACCGTACCGTACCACGCCAGACAGCCAACGCAAGGGGTTTTCTTATCTCAAAGTCGTCGCCTCCCCAAAGGAAATATCCTTCCTCAACAATTAAAACGCTGGCCTTAAATTCAGCTCACGGCAGAACTAATTAAGCGCCATCATTAATATGCCAAGACAGACGAGTCTGTAGGGGAAGAAGAGGCCGAGGGGGGGGGGGGGTTATATCGCAAAGAGGTCACCAGCCTATTTATTTGGCACCGACTTTACTCGGCAGCGGCGGGCGTCCAACGCGCTAAGTACTCGCCCTGGTAGGGTCTCCCATCCCTTTGCGCGACCGCAACCTCCTGGCCCAGGAGTCCTGGGACCACAGCGGGAAACATAGAAGCAAGAAAAAAAACCAAACTTATCTGTTTTAGAGCGACTAAGACTGCCCGCCCTTTCACCGAACAGCAGGGGCTGAGGTTGCTCGGTGCTTGACCTGTCGGTGGCGTTTGGGCGACCTACCCCTTTCCTACGAACCTACTTTCGTTTTCAAAACATAAGGGCGGGCTAAAAGGCGCCAGAGCTCGAGATGACGGAGACTATTAGTAGCAACTTGACAATATTTTTGCTTTTATTCAGCGATGTGGCTTCCTTCCGAAGAATTAGTCCCTCGAGTGCGAGGAGAGTTCTCATTAAGGAATCTCCATAGTCAGCGTTTTTGTCCAATTACGTAAAGGGGAAAGATTCTCCCTCCCTTTTTTAGGCAAGGTCTCCAACTGCTGGAAAATAAAATACAAGAAAAGGCTCTTCATCAGAGCCTCAAAATTTTGCGAAGGAAAAACTTGACAGAATTGTCCTCGGCAGCAGAACTCCTATGCGACGCCAACGCTATTCTTTCCTAAAGGAATGCTCTTGGCCCTTTCACGCGCACGAAAAAAGGGACCACTCTAACGTAAACAACACAGTCAAGAAAGACGAAACACGCTCTCTCAGAAACAATACACGGTATACCCCCATGAATCTGCACCTGCTTCGACCAACAAAAGCAAGGTCGCTTGGTCACCTCACACCAGGCCACCCACAGGAAGCACTCATTACATTTATTTTACAAGCCGTCCCAGACGGTGACTTTGCAGAGATCGGTAGGGAAGCACGTCAGAACTGCCAATATATAAAGTAACCTTGAAATGATAAACACGCTCCGGGCGGGGCCTCTACCCCGCCGCCGTGATATATATTTTAGGTAAGGGTCGGAACGGAACGGCCTCGGCCGTATCAGGAAGCCGCGGCCAGGCCTCGGCCGCACACAGCAGGTACGGCACATGGGCCGATCTAATCCCCCCAGACGGAATAAAGGAACAACCCGAGTCGACTCGTTCAAAATCTACACGGCTGTCCGCCCGTGCGGCAGCGGGCCGCGGGTTAGCCGGGCCTGG
>NW_026267230.1:754576-755239 GCF_000697945.3 Frankliniella occidentalis
GGGTCCGTGACCACCCACAGAGTTTGCGCTGCTTACGACGAGAGTTGGTGGTGCGAGCGCGAGCGAGAGCACAGCCTGCGTCGGTTACATCGTGCAGAGCACAGCGTGCAGGCCTTTCGCCGGCTTCCGGAAGTGATCGGTCGCTCAACCACACTGGTGCCCCGCCCCGCCCCGCCCCGCCCCGCCCCGCCAGGTCACGTCACGCCCCTGGGAGCGCCACCGCGTTTCCGCCCCTCGTTTGCCGCTATTCGATTCGAGCTGAGAAGCAGCGTCGCAGGCAAATTCACTCCAAGGCTTCTTGCTTTCAGGAGGGAAAAAAGAACAAGCCCCGTATATGAGGCGTCCTTTTCGGCAGGACGAGTCGGGTCAAGGGGAGGTCAAGGGCCCGGCGGCTGGAGGACATGGGAAAGTTTTAACCCTGCCCGAAAAAAGCAGCAACATGAAATTAGAAAAAAATAACTCCGGCGCCCGTACGCGGTGCTGCAAGCAAGCTCAGCCCGCGCGTAATAACCGACGCTTTCTTAATTTTCCGGTCGTATATGACCCGCAGGCTACGCTGGCGCCACGAACCACCCTCCTAGCCACCGCGAAGGCTCCTTTTTTTAGATGTTTCTTTTTTTAAAGGAACACGCGCTGGTGAGACGTGGTAGAGGAAAAGGGGGG
>NW_026267230.1:758099-759345 GCF_000697945.3 Frankliniella occidentalis
ATGCTTATCGTAACCGGAGTAACAGTCTGGCTGGGCCGCGCCGCCGGCAGCCGCCGGGTCGGAAGCAGCACAAGCGACGCACAGCGCGGGCGCTCTGCGGAATAAACGGGAAGCGCTCTCTGGATGGCAAGCGCTCTGGACCAGCAGAGCAGGGGTGAAGGTTTGGGACCAGAGCAGCGGGTGGGGGTGGACAGGGACGACGTAAAGGGGAGGGGGCCAGAGAGACAATGGCGCACGACGGCTCCACAAATTGGGTGAACCCCTCCCCAGTTAGGCCGGGCATTTGGCTGGCTGACTCGGTCGGTACCACACGCCTACAGGTACCGTCGTCGTCGTGGAGTACCCATCGTCCCGACCTCCTCGCCCGCCAGGGGACGGCGAGGGCCATGTCAGACCGGGGACGTTACCGCAAAGGATCCAAAGGACCCCTCGCTACCTGGCCTTCCCCGTTTGCAAGAGGCTCTTACCTCCCCTCCCAATAGGGCCAATTTCAAAACAGTTAAGCTTTGGCCATGCATCGAGTTCAAGCAAATTCCTACAATGGTCACCCACTATTTTGCTTTTGTTTTTTTGTTTAATTTTTAAAGCACGCGTGATCGCAAGTCATTGTCGGCGTCCCCAGCACCCGCTTCACACCCGTTATTGCGGTGGGTATTGATTGAGCGATAGAGTCGCTGACACGGTGATGTACGGCCGCCCGCTGTGAGCGTGCAGGCCGGGGCGAGGCGGGCCGGGGCGGGGCAAGGGCGGGGTGAGGGCCGCGTCAACCCTACCACGCCACCCGCTCTCACTGACACACATGCCCCCACGCGCATGCCCCCCTACCCCTTTTCTCTCCACCGCTTCCTCCGTGTCCCTTCTAACGGGCGCTGCTACGCGGGCCAATATTTTCCAGCCACATGGTGCCCCGTTTCAGCGCTGCCTGCTGCTCGACTCTAGCCAGCGCGCCACGCGCCGCACACTGCCCGCCCGCCCCGCCTTGTAATCGATCAGCGCGGTCCGGAGGGCGCAGGGCGCTTTGGTTAACTACCGGAATTAATTCCAGGTGGACCACCACGAGAGAGGAATTCGATTCATCCACACCACGCTGCGTCGCGCCGCGCGTCGGTTGCGTTCCTCGGCCGGCGAGCCAGGGGCAGTACGCCTCGCCTCGGCGTCAGGTCGATTGCGGACATACCTGGGAGCCGAGGGTCAAAACGGTCGATTGCGGACAAAGTCTCTTTGACGAGCGGATTACCGGGACCCG
>NW_026267230.1:760595-764494 GCF_000697945.3 Frankliniella occidentalis
TTCACTCCCCTTTTTTTTTATTTTGAAGTACTGTTTGTGAAAAACAGTAACACGACACACACACTTACACGCACACAAGCAAACACACACAAACGCGCGTGACACAAGACGGGAGAGTGCCGTGCCTTGGACCACTATTAACGCTACAGCTGCGCCATTTTCATTTCGATGAAGAATGGTGGCAAAAAGTGGTCTAGCCGTCCAGCCGTCGTCGGGTCAGCGCGCCGAGGCAGCGGCCTCGGAGCCGGTCAGCTGACGGGCGCAAAGTGACATCAGGAGAATAGGCGGCACCCGTAATGTTGCTTGCGAACAACAAAAAGCCATTCCATTAGGCAATCAGAAAATTTTGATCGATTGTAGTACATATTTATTGGATTGAGGAGTCCCTGGAAGTACAACTTTATAGGCTTTTTCCTTATGTTCTCATACACTTTTCAGACCTGTAGCGATTTATTATTAAATATCTACGTTTTCACGCAGCAGGATTACTCAGTAATCTGTTACGTATTGTGTATATTTTTGTAAATAACTCTCAGGTAAAATGATTGTGAGGACACTGTAAAGAATACTCTAGTGAAAATAAAGAACAGTGATAACGGTGTTGTAGACAAACAACAATGTCGTTTGAGAACAACAAAAGTTGTTGCAAAACAGCAGTTGTTCCTCAACAGCAATGTTGTTCCTCGACAGCAATAATGTTGTTCCTAAACAGCAATGTCATTCCTACACAAGTTTTACTGTTCAACAACTTTCGTTGTTTACGTAGCAGTGTTCCGTGAGATATCGCGAAGCCTGTTACGCGAGACGTGCCTGGCGTACATCTACCTAGTTTTCAGTATAATGTAAAAAGGAATTATTTCGTATTGTTAATGAAAAATGATGTCAGTAGCTTAGAAAGGTTTCTATACGCAGCAGGAAAACTGGCAATGGGTCAAAACAATCAGTAATAGGATGAAAGTGTGGACAAAACACAGTCCTACTCGCCCTACTATTACTTCTTTTGTATCGCCTGCTTTCTTCGCCGATTCTTGATTGATCTGTATTTCTTTTAACAGTGTGGCTGCTCTAGATCCTTTGTACAGAACGAACCGAATCGTAAATGAAGAGGCCTCTTTGTGAGAACGTCGCCGCCATATCGAGCACGGCCGTGTGTTATCGCGACCGAACCCTCAAGGCGCGTTTGCTTTCTCAGCCCCGCGGTGCGAGGCGGTGCGGCCGCCCAGGCCCCCCCACACCCCAGGCCACGGTCGCGTCCGCGCGCCTTTCCCAACAAGGCCCCGGGTCGGGCCCGCCCTGCCCCGCCCGCAAGGCCGTGGTGCGGCTAGGGGCGGGGGCGGTGCAGGGCGGGGTGGTCGAGGCGGCTGCACGGTTTGGGGCCCGCAAGCTCACCCGCAAGCTCCTGCAGTATGCCGGCATGCTTATGGGCGAGCCCACCGCTTTAATGAAGACCACTGGATCTTTACGGCCCGGCCCGTACGTGGCGCCCCGCCCCCACCCGTACGGGCGTACGTGCCCTACGGGGCGGGCGGGGCGACATGGCCGCACCCCTAATGGAGATCACAAACGGGCCAACAACGAGCCAAGAAAAAAACAGAGCGGCGCATCATATGAAAAAAAAATATTGTAAGCATTGTCACAACAATAACCACAAATGTCTAGGAAAGAAGTATCAAAGACAAATAATGAAAGCAAAGTGGGAGTTTAATACCACCAACATCTATGAGGACGATGCAACTGACGAAGCGTGGGCAAGTGCACGCATCGAGGGGGTATCCGCTCTCCAAAATCGAGGCCCACGGTGAAGAGAGATATCTCTCTACACCGTGTCAAGACCGGCTACCCCCTATTATTTTTCTATTATCTCTTTTACCTTTCTATTACCTCTTTTATCTTTCTATTACCTCTACTACTCTTCTATTACCTGTATAACACAACCATTACGCACCTATTACACGACTTTTAGAAGAGAAAAATTTTGGCATCACCATTGAATTTTGACGCCGGATTATTGTGTGACCAATTGCAGCAGTAATGTCTCCCCAGAAAAATGAGATATTGTTCCTCCAACCTTCTACTTGGAGGGAGGTAGGTCAAAATTTAGACTTAGATTTGAACAAAATTAAGTGAAAAACACAAATTCCTAAATAGCCCTTCGCTGGAAAAGTGACACACTCTTGTTCGTTTCGTTGCATCATCACCATCATCACCATCATTACTGACACTGAAAAGGGAAAAAATTGATGGAGGAGGGACTGTTACAACTGGTCAGAATTTAGGAGATATCATAACGCCCTATTTGGCTTGCTTATTTGCCGCTTCCAAAAATCACACATTCTTCATACAAACGAAGTTTCATACCAAAAACCTCATTTTGGCGACCCATTACTTGATTATTCCCTGTATCAGCAAAACTATTACCGAACGACTGATCCGACTATTACCTGGGTGGATACACCTTCGGCGCGCACGCAGTCTCCCCCCCCCCCCCCCCTATCTCTCACACAAACACACACACGCGCACGCGGGCGCGCGCGCGCACACACACGCACCCACACCAAACAAACGAACACAGGCGTAGGCACGGCGATGAGCAGAGAGGGGGCGGGGCGGCATTTGATCACTGTGCGAGGTACAATGTACGATGTACAATGGCATGCGTAGGTCGAGACTGGTGGTCGAGTCTGAAGTAGCAGCACAGTGGCTTATCGACGAGCGGAGAAAAGGCGCGCAGCAGTCGTTTATTATCGGGTGAAGAAGAGAGAATGGAGCCGTGCCGAACTGTGAGCGTGAAAGGAAGAGAGAGAGCCTGCATAGTGCCCGTCGAGAAGGACGATAAAGGGCCGAAGTGAAGAGGGTAGTACATCTCAGTGTTTGCGTGCGTGTGTGTAAGTGTATGCGTGTGGGAGGGCGACAACCTCGGGGCCGATGGGGCGGGCGCGCAGGTGAGGACAGCGGCGGCGAGGTCGGTGGACCGCTCTCAGATCTCTCCCCCCTCCCCCTCCCTTCTTTCGCTGAATCCTCTTACGTATAGGCCGTTCAGATAATGTATGCGCCCGGGCGACGCGCTGCAGCAGTGCGTCACAGCGGTACGGCTACAGCAGCGAGGGACACCACACAGACTCTTTGCACAAAAATTGAAGAAAACAAAGGGAGCAGGGAAAAAAAAACACACAAAAAGGGTACACGAGTCATTCGAACAAGGGCACAAACAACAACAAAAAAGCGGGGAAACAAACTGTCAATGTGGGTCCAAAAGAGAAACCTAACCTGGCCCTTACAGTTATAGAAGAGCTTAACTACCGTAAATCGTGTTCTGATCTGCCCCACCCCTGGAAGAAAATAGATTCAAATGGCTGAGGTAAAAAAAAGCCCCCCCCCCCCCCCCAAGGAGTAGAGACAGAGAGCGGGGGCGTCGTCCTAACCAAAACGGGTAGGACTCAAAGGGATGAGCTACTCCGTGTCGAACAGATGCACAATGGTTTCCTTGGACGAGACAAACTAACAGATTCTAGGAGGGGGTGAAGGAGGGGAAAGGGCACACTCTTTCAGGGGTAAAAAGGTGTAGATTTCGTGGGTCCTCCGGCCGGCTCGCTCCCGCAGTCCAGGGGCGCCGGGACCCTTCCTCCCCAGCGGGCGCCTCATCAAACAGACCTCATTCTGAGGGGGAGCGGGTCCAATAAGACGTCCACGGGGACGACGTCGTCCTCGCTCTCCGGAGCCGCGGCGCCAAGGTCGAGTGGCTGTGCTGCGCCCCGTCGTTCCCAGAGACTACTCCCCCCCCCCCCCGGATGAGCTGTGTGAGGGTTCACTCCCCTTTTTTTTTATTTTGAAGTACTGTTTGTGAAAAACAGTAACACGACACACACACTTACACGCACACAAGCAAACACACACAAACG
>NW_026267230.1:764544-768453 GCF_000697945.3 Frankliniella occidentalis
CCCCCCCTCTCCCCTCTTCCACTCCCCCGCGCGTGGGTGTGGTGTGAAGGGTGCGTCGAACGGCCTGACGTGTGACTGCGGCTGGGAGAGGGCCTCCGCCGGCGCCGCCTCCTTTCCTTCTCCCGTGAGCCAACCCGGCGTCCTCCGACATCACCATAAACATGCCAACTATGCAGAGGGCTGCTGCTGCTGCTTCTCCACGGCAGGTGGCGGAGTGCGCGACTAGCAGTCCGCGCGTGTGCACGACGACACCAAGAGGAGCTCTTTCGCGCTCTGCTTCTGTTGATGATGCCGCTACGCTGGGTCGCGTTGCGCAACGGGAGAAATCCACCTCTTTTTTTTTTCAGTTTCTTCTCCTGCTACCTCTCCGTCCATCTGATGGGTGGGAAATGCACTCCTCCTGCTACAGTTCTTTTTTATGCACACTCGTTGACCCTTTTATATGAAACCGCCCTTCCTTTTCTTCGTTTCGGCTTTCTCCGTCTTTCGCCCGCAACTCCCCGCTGGCGCATCCGTCAGCGCGAGGCGCTCCGGACGCGAATGTTTTGTACCCGTCGGGGGTGATTAACCCCAGCGCTGCGGAGCGATGAGCTCCGAGCTGCACACCATGCGTCTTGGACTCGACATCACGTATCATTAGGCAAGAGTATATTGTTCTGTATAATTACATTAAAAAATAACGCATTACTGGCAGGACCATGTAACACAGTATAATATGGGAGAAAATTTTTGCAAAGACCATGTCAGGATCACGCTCACTCTAAATGAAAAAAATATCATTAATTTTCTCTCAGCATCTTAAAAAATTCTGGCTGGCCGGCCGTTGCAGAAAAGTTCTGGCCGTCCTTACTTCAGTAAGACACACCTGGAGCTGCGCTTACGTGGCTCAATGCAAGGGCTAAGACGGACGCAGTGAAATCCAAGGAACAGAGAGGCCTGAACGCGGAACAAAACGGGAACGGAACGCCGAAAACCACCGCCTCCCCCTTCCCGCTGCTCCCCCCTGTCTGTAAAGGCAAAGGCGGGTTTCCTTAGCACAGATTTTTATCAGAGTCAATTGGCTTTTCAAAACCAGAACACTATGAAAACCAGAACGGCGATCATTATTCCAGCAGAAAGACTTTGCCTTCGGGTCAGAAAACAGATGCAAGGAACGGTCTAAAAAACAAAGAAGATTTTTTTTTTTCTACTTTTCAAGAGAACGGCGCTTTGCCGCCTACTCGTTGACACGCGCAGGCGGGCCTCTTCCATCACCACGGCGGGGTGAATTGCTTTCAGACAGACGACGGCCCGGCGGCAGGCTCTCTCGGTTATTATAGCCGCACCGTCAAAGTTGAAATTTGTTGCCAACTTGGATAGTGTGTGTATGTTGTGTGCGTGCGTGTGTGTTTGTGTGTGTGTGCGTGTGGGCGTGCGTGTGTGTCTAGCGACTTGTGCACGGATCATGTGCCTTGCAAAGTTGGAGGAGTGAGGAACGCGTGGGCCCCCGGTCGGCCGGCGGTGGCGGCGGCGGGCGGCCCGGACCCCCGACAGGCATCGATCACGGGCGGAAACAACAAGTTGTTGGCGCAGGTGAAAACTTTGCGATTCGGCAGGTAAGTTTCTTCGGTTTTACTTGGGTATCGCCGGCGTCGCCGCGCGCCCGCCGCCCGGCGCAAGGTCTACTCTGGGCACACTTTGGGGCGGCGGTTATCGCCAGCAGCCTAATCCGCCCCACACAATGACGCACCGCGTCAAGGGGAGGGCGTTTAACTGGGCCCCAACGGGGGCTTAATTGTTGAACGTCAAAGAGCAAAGGACCCGTCTTGGCTTATGGCAGGGAGCTTAGACTGACCTCCCCCCGGTCCGATATCAGAAGAATGGCGCCATTATTGTCCCTTGTCGCGGACAGACGCGGGAGGAGCTCACCAGCGACATCATGTTTCTGTTCGCAGCACGGACTTGACGAGGGTAGTTCCTTGCGACTCCCGGAGGATGCCGCCAAGGGCAAACACACTAAACGCACACATGGTGAAGAACAAGAAAAAGAACAAGCGAAGCCACGAACCCTTCCCTCCTTTTAGTCTGTTCCAAGGCCCAAACCAACCTAAATTGTGCACGGCCCCTGAGGAGGGACGCAACGGACTGAAATACGCGGGCAATCTAACGTGGAAGTGGGACAAGCGCAGATTTGAAGCTCTAGCCGCACTTGGGCCCCCATTAGTCGAAATCCCTCTTGACCTCATTTTAGGCGACCACCACGACTGACTTTCGCCCCGGTTCCTTCCAGCAGCTCCAGCGGGCCTTCGCATCTCCCCCGCAAAGCCCCATGGGAAGTAAATTAGGAGGCAGCATTGCCTCGGCGGGGCAATGAAACGCCTTCTCTCATTTTATTCAGCGTCCTTTACGCCTTGCTCTGTTGTCCTGCCACTGATTTAATTTTTTTTCGCGCAGGAATATTGCCTAGCTTGGTGAGCGTGGTGGCCCTAGTAGAGAAGTGGCGAGGCGGGGGAGGGGAGGTTGGGTCGGTTTGCGGTGGTGAGAGAGAGAGAGGCTCGTCTCGTGCCTTGACTCCACCCGAACGGGTCGCTGACTACCTGGGTTGGAACGAGTCGCTGGTCATGCACGATAGTGCAGCGGGTACTTTTCCTTTCTCACATTAACCTCTGTTATGGTAACAGTAACAGTAAGTCGCTAACTGTTGAGGCAAGGATAATTCGTAGCCTCGCTAGGTAAGCCTGTGAACATACAACCGTGGCATGTACTAGGGTGGGTGATCCGCGCCGTCTTTTGAAAATGCTTATACTGTATCTGATTCTTACGTGCGCACGGGTTGCATACTCGCACGGCACCGTAAGGTGCCCTGGCGAGCTACGGTGGGCAAGCCCACCCGCACGCGTGAATCGGGCACAGTATAAGCATTTAAAGAAGACGGCGCGGATCACCCAGCCTGTATGCCGTAGTGCCCTAGAAGTGACATTCAAATAAGATCGTTTTAATGTTGAGACATAGTTCTACTGCAAATTTAAAGAAAACAAAGGTGCCCTGGATGTGGAATCACATACTTTTACGAGGTGTGTACGGATGTCCGGAAAAAGCGGACATCGAAGGGGAGCAGGCATCGGCTGATTGTCGTCCGAGCAGGAGGAGGAGAGGCGGGGAAGGGGTGAAGGCTGGGGAGAGGGTGAGAGGGGAAGAAGGGGGCTTGAGATTGCAGTCACGCCCCACGCGGGCCACAAATGTGACACACGTTGCAGCCAAGTGGTATACCCCCCCCCCTCCCCCCCCCTTTCCAAAGCGCCCCACCCCCTTCCGATATACTGGTGTCGCCAAAGCTGGAATCGGAGAGGGATGCTGAAAGTGGGGAAGGGGGAATAGAAGGGGACAGCAGTCACCGAGAGAGGCACAACGTGATGCGATATGCGCGCGACGCCCCCTCCCCCCCTTTGGCTCGCTAGCCGCACGTCCGCGATCCCTCCAAAACTCCCCCAGTCGTCAGGGCACCAGTCCGAGCAGAAACAACAACAGACACGAAAAGAGAATTGGGAATAAACACACCATGTCCGACCGGCTGCTGATGGTTGCGACAAGTCGACAGTTTAGTGCAGCGCAAAAAAAGTGCGTCAGCGGGAACTGTTATTATCGAGCATAAGTGAACGTGTGAAAACCCGCAAACCGCACACAGCAAACGCAACCCTCTTTTCCTCTCTGAACCGTACGCGGGTATTACTGTGCTTTCCGCGGAAAGAGAAATCCGCCTCTCGTGTTTCGGGGGCGCGTTATACATGGCGTGGGACCAAATAAGGTGGTCGGATTTCGTTTTCTGGGCGACACGGAGTGCGGGGAGGGGAGCATCGGCAACCTGCGGCAGGGCGTCGCCGCCTGCCGACACCCGACGCGGACCAGGGGAGACCGGGGGGATCAGGGGGG
>NW_026267230.1:773083-779549 GCF_000697945.3 Frankliniella occidentalis
CTCCTCCTCCTCCTCCTCCTCCTCCTCCTCCTCCGTGACGTCAGCAGGGCAGCACGTCTGTCAGGCACACGCCGCGCGCGGGCAGGCACGCCTCCTCCCCAGGTGAGCGAGCAGCGCGGGAAGGGAGGGAAGGAAGGGCGGCGGTGGAGAGCTGTCTTTACCCCTCCGCTCTCTCCCCTTCATCACACTGCTGAGCTGTTGGTCCAATGCCTGAAAGTGAGAAGAAAGGGGAAGAGAAACAGAAAGAGAGTGCGAGAGAGAGCGAAGTTGAGGATCAGTTACAAAAGCCTCTTTATTTGCACCGCCCAACAGTGGCCAGCCCAGGGCGACGGCGGAGGCAGCGGCAGGCGTCAGACACACGGCACGGGCAAATGACCGGATGTAGTCTAACGTTGTAATAACAGAGCGGCGGTGCAATAACAACACGACGCAGCAGGTACGGCGATAAACCATCCGGCGGTGTGACAGCTCATCAGGCTCAATGCTGCTGTGGCGCGGCGGGGCGGGGCGCGGCGCTTGCCCCAGCAGCAGCAGCAGCAGCCACCCCGCCCGCACCGTGCCTTGCCTTTGCCCCCATTGTTCCGCCTAGAGCTCCCCCGCCACGCCCTGCCTCGCCCTGCCACGCCCTGCCACGGCCCGCCACGCCCCGGTGGTGCTGGTACTAGGGCAACGCCGAGACAGGTGCGGATAGAGCGGTTCCTTGTTCGCGGGAGGATCCATCGCTGCGAGGCAACGCCGCCGCAGCCAGACTCCGCGAGCACGACACCTCCACGTCAGCAAAATACGACAGCTATAGCTCTCCCTGGCATCTCCCCCTCCCCCCCCCCTCTCTCTCTCCCTCTCTCTCTCTCTCGTACTCTCTGCCTCTCCCTCGCTCACTGCCTTCCTCCCAGGAGAGCCAGATTGTTGACTTGGAGTAACGAAGCGCGCCGCTCCCGCGGTCACCCTTTGAGTCTCTCCTTGCTGCTTTATATTCTGCGGATACGCCCTGCCACCCCGCCGCAGCAGCCCTGGCACTGGCCGCGCCCCACCACACCAAGCCGCGCCACGCCTCGGCCCACGGGAGAGTAAAAGCAGGAGCAGGCGAGGAAGCCAAGGAGGACGATGAAGAAGTTTCGGGGAGGATATGTAAAGGAGGGAGCCAAGTGTAAGTGGGCGGCGGCGTCGGGCGGGTAGGCAACCCCCCCCGCAACGCGACACATCTCATCGGCGGCCATTTCCGCACCGCGCAGCACACAAAGAAGAGAATGAGAAGGGAGAGAGGGGGAGAGTAAGAGAGGGAAAGAGAGAGAGAGAGGAAGAGTGTGTTTCAAAAACCCAAGCCTGTCCGCGGCCATGACGCCAATTGCCCCGCCAGCCTGCTGTCTTCTGTCAGACCGCCACCGCCGCTGCCCGCCCTCACTTGGCCGATTTGGACGGCGGTCCTAGACGGAGCAGACGACGGCGACGTCCTTGGCAGAGAGTGGCGTGGCGTGGCCGAGGGTGGGGAGGGGGCGTGGCGCGGGGGCGGGGTGCAGCCGTGGCGTCGGCGAGATATGTCTGGCAAGTATTGACGATGCCGTCAAACTGAGCATGAGCCGGGCCGGGCAGCCCCACGCATCACTGACTGACTTGGAGCCGGGGAGTGTTTTCCCCCCGGAAGCCTGCATGGGAGGGGAGAGCCGATAAGCCATACCAACACTCCTACCCTCCTGGGAAAAAGCGGCCAACGGGGCCAGGAATATATGGGCGGAGCGGAGTGGGGCGAACAGGGGCGGGGCGCGGGGAGGAGCAGGCTGGCTGTCTCGTTTATCCGGACGGGCAGCAGGCAGCGTGGGTGACCTCTTTACCCAGCGGATGGAAACCTTAACCCTTTCTCAAGTGGATTAGCAAATCCACGGCCCGGTGCTTTCCATAACGTCCCCCGCCCACACACACACACACGCGCGCAGGCGAGCCTTACTGTGTAAGCTTGGCACCTCGAGCGGTAGCAGCGGGGGTGGCGGGCGGGGAGAGAGTTTGTGTGTTGTGTCCACTCCAGCCGTCCGTGGGGCGCCTGTCGTCGTCGTCCTTCCCCCCTCCACCCCCTCCAGCATAACGCCACATGGGTTACTGTTCGAGTGTTTGCCTAGTGTCAGCGGTCGCTGCGCAGGCACACGGGGCCAGCCGCCACCGCCATCCCTACCCCTTCTCCCTCCCACTGCCCACGGGGGATTGTCCCACTTCACGCCGGCACACACACACACACACACACACACACACGCACGCACGCGCGCATGCTCACGCACACACACACACACACACACCGCGGCGTGACGCATGGCGCGGTGGGGCCGAGCGAGCCCCAGTGTTAATCCCCCTCTGCTGGCCGGGACAAGGGCGGCGCGCGCCTCCCGCCCCGCCGGCCCTCCTGGAGAGATCCACTCGCAGACAGCAGCGCGGCTCTGATAAACTGCAGCGACGTGACCATCAACTCGTCCGCTCCCCGCACCCCTTCTTCATCGCACACGGCCTTGCGCGCACCTCTCCCGCCTCGGCCTTCTCGGGCACCTCCGCGCCTCCGCGTCCTCGACGCCACAAACAGCTCCTATCCATCCTGCATGGAGCAGGTCCACTGCAGATATGTTACACACAACAGAGAGAAGTGGGTGCCATTTCACAGACAACTAACTCTGGAAACTAAAGCGTCGCACAGTTTCACACTTACAAGTACCATGGTGTCCTACAGTTAAAAGTGCAGTACCATGGTGTCCTACAGTTAAAAGTGCAGTACCATGGTGTCCAACAAGGTTCTGGAGTAAAAAGTGCAGGGCACCACGTATACCACAGCTATGACTGCACTTAAAAGTGTGATTCTGTACAGCACCTGAGTTTCCAGAGGAATAACAGAGTGCTACGACGCGCGCGCACACACACACACACACACACACACACGCGCGCTCTCAGGGGCGCACGCGCAAGATTGAAGGTCACGCGCTACTTTCTCTGCGAGCAGCCGGGGGGAGAAGGTGACGCCGGCGGGCAGCGCCAGCGGCCGGAAGCGGGTATATTCCGCCCGCTCTCCCGCCCTCGAGAAATGGCTTCCGGCGCTTCTAAATCCGTCGTCCTGCCCCGGGGCCACCCTGCCCTCCCGCGCAGCCAGCGCACAGCGCCGCACAGCGCAGACCGGGGGGGGGGCGAGCGAGCCAAACTCGCTTTCCTTGGGTGAGGCGGCCGGCGGCTCGCACACCCACCCCACCTTTGTTTTCCTACAACAAAAAATAGAACAGTAAAAGCACTCCAAACAAAACACCAAACAGAAAAAAAAGGTATTATTCCTTGCTCTCCGGCGAGCAGACAAGCAGCAGGCAGGCGCTCGAGCGCCGCCAGCACGGCGATCGTGGTACGCATCGCGATGCAAACCGAGCTGCTTGTCGAACACCGAAAGACCACCCCTCCCCGCCCCGCCCCAGGCGGAAGAGGCAGCATGACAACTTGGGGCGGTCATATTTCAATCCGCGCGCCGCCGCGGCCCCTGCATGATGTAAAGGCCCCCCGGCCTCGTGTCGCTTTCATATTTTCCCGATGAGGCACAAAGTGTCTCGCAAGGCCGCCGCCGCCCGCCCCGCTCCCCGGCCTTGACACCCGTCGCACTGCCGCTGCAGCAGTGGCGACCCCTCTCCGCTCCCGACCCCAAAACTTGTGCGTAAGTAGCATTTTATTTTCGCGTTCCCGCTGCCGGCTCCTCCCAGACTCTCACATCGGGCTTGATTTACGCCGCCTCCGCGACAGCCGATAAGATACGGGCGCCAGAGATGGAAACGATATCATCGCCTTGCATAGTCTGTTATCAGAGAGCTAGTTCCCATCCGGCGACAGCGATAAAACTAAAATACAGCCGATTCACGATGTCCTGGTACTTTTTCATCCACAAATAGTTGCGGCATGTTTTTTTTCTACTTTAAATTTGATCACATCAGTACATTAAAAATTAAATAAGGAGCTTTTGCGTGATGATGGATCAAACGACGGCACACATTCGCTGAAGCATTTCTTTGTCATTTATACCCGTTTATATACCTCACCAGCCGTGCAACTGTTTGGACCCATTGCCTACTCGCGAGGGGCCATATGCATAAGAAACATCGTGCGGTCAGCGGATGATGTTTCTACAACGTGTTGAGAGACAGTATGCAATCGGTGCTGCACAACTCCGTCTGACACAAGCGATCCCCCGATTATTTGCTCCAACTTAAGTGGTTTATAAGGTCCACATAATACTTCCAAATAACGTGAGTCCCCTGTGTAAACAAGTTAATAATCCGCAGTTGCTTTGCCGACTTTGGAGGCAAGAGAACTGACGAAGAAGAAAGGTGTAGCTAATAATTTTACGCATTATAGACGCGCTACTAATTTCTTGGAGAGAGTATAATGCGCAGATGTTGCGCCTACGCTCATTAGTCGCACCTCTAATGCCGCCCCATTCACGCGGGCGCCGGCGTGTGGGAGCAGGGGCCGTCCCCGCCCCGCCCCGCCCCAGGGGACGCGCCGAGGACAGTGACGTGACGCAATGAGCGTCTCTTGTCCTGCCCCCGGGCCCCGGGCCGGGCGGGGGGTTCGAGTGTTCGACCTGAACTAACGCGAAACTTTGCCATCCCCGTGCAGCAGCGCCACAGCGGCCGACAGCACCGCTGCAGGCGGCAGCAGCGGCGCCAACAAGCTCTTCCATAACGCCATCGTATTGCAGGCAGCCGCCGCGAGACCTTTTAACGGGAAATAAAGGGAAAGGGAGGGGAAAAGGACTATACCCCGGCGCCGTTAAACTGTCTGCCAAGGCATTAGTCATCCGGTCCGCTCACTCGCGCCGCACACAGTCCGGCCTGCCCATCCGAGTGCTGACGGCCGCACCTCCACGCCGACAAGGACGGCCCGCGGCGGCGCGGGTGCGAGCGAGAGCGACGGCGACATGAGCGGCCCCGGACGCGGCCGCGCTCCTCCGAGTGGACTGGCTGGACGGCGGCCAGGCGGCGGCATCAGCCGCTAACTGCCCTTCGGGGAGGATGAGCGGCGGGGGGATGTGGCGGGCGGACGAGGACGGCGATGAGGAGCTGGAGGGGCGGGGAGCTTGTCCCGTAAACAAATCATGCGGTGTCGCGGGAGTGGGGAGGCTTGTTCGCACCGGCCGATATCTCAGGATCTGGCCGTGACGTATGCGGAGAGATGGGGGCTGGATTAGTGCAGGTCCCTCCAGCAGGGGCCCCCTGGGGGGGATTCAAGAGGGGTTTATACCGGAGAGACGAAGGAGGCGGGCGGGGGACGGGGGTTGTAACGAGCCGAAGTAGGGGGGCAGGCGGGGAAAGCGACAACACTGCACCGTTACTACTATTGAAGCGTTATTGTCGTGTCATTTTGTGTTCGTCTGTGTTGCGGAGCGCGGAAGACAGCTGCCCCGCTCCACGCCGAGGGCATTTAGGAAGAGAAGCGAGGATATCGACATGGAAACATGTTGTGTCTACATCGTGTAGCGCCGCCTAATATGAACCTCTTTCTCTTCGTTCCTCCTTTACGCGCCTAGCAGTGTGTAGGAGGAGGGGGGAGCTGTGCGCGATACCTCGTGCCGTACACGACGGCCTTATGATGCTGCATGACAGTCAGGCAGCCGCTCGCCCTACGCGGCACAAAGCGCACACAACAACATGCGCGGATAAATCTCGGAGCCCAGCAGCCTCTGGTTTTACTGCGCTCCAAACCGTTGACCTGTGGCACCGCTACACGACGCCCCGCACCGAGACCTTGCCGCTCACCGGGTCCCCCGCCAGGTCCCCACCAGGGCCCCACCAGGGCCCCCGCCGGGCGACCCGGGCGCGCACCCGCCCACCATGCACAAGAGTATATTGGGCGATAACCTCGGCGGGTCGTTGCCCTCCTCCTGCTTCTGCTGCTCCTTCTTCTCCTCTCCCTATCTCCGCTTCGCTCTCCGCCTTTTCCCATTCCGGACCAAATCGGGGTGTATCGGCGTAGCGTGCGGCTGAGTGGCAATTGGGCTTCACGCGGCTTGCGTCTCGGCAACGACAAGGAAAGAGAGACAAACGCCACAAACTTCGCAGAGGACTGCAGTAATGGCAAAAGAAAAATACAATTCCCAAAGCAGTTTCTTTCTTTAATTTCAACTTAATGTAGGCAGGAGGAGGTTCTACGCCATTCAAAGGGAAGGGTGCACATACGTTCAGGGGGAGAGAGTGAGACGTAAACGTTTCGGCGGCACAGGCTCTCAGAGACCAAAGCTGGTGCGAGCAGGTGCCGCACACACAACGACAGGTACGTGCTAGAGTGCGTCTCGGCACATAGCAGTAGACGCTCGCTCACAAACACATACTCACACATTCGAGGCCATGATTGCGGCTGACTCGACAACGGCAGCGAAAAGAGCACACACTTGCTCCACTACAAGCAGGTGTGTTTGTGTTGTCGCCATAAAGCCAGTCGGTACCCGCTCACCCCCCCCCCC
>NW_026267230.1:779599-783394 GCF_000697945.3 Frankliniella occidentalis
CAGGGGGTGCTAACGAGGGTGTAACTGACGGCAGCGCGTCTGGTTTCACTGTAAACCGCCATCCAGCAGCCGCGGCGGGCGGGGCGGTGTAGCCGACGGTGTATGGCATGGCCTCGACTCGAGTGGGTGTAGGCAGCGACCGCGTATCCGCTAGCTGATCCAGAGCACTCCAAAACGCCGCTCCCCCCAAACCTTCATTAGACGGTCTACAGCCAACGCACAAATACCCCCCCCCCCCCCACGCACGACCACTTCCCCTACGCGCGCGCGTGCACACAGGAACGAATTCCCTCAGCGCGCGCAAGGGTTTACAACCCCGGGCGCGACACAGTGACCCAGGCGGCCCCCAGCGGCGCAGGTAACACGCCGTTAACGTAATCCCCGGGCAGACAAGACTTCTTTACGATACAACATCCCTTTTCACCCTGACCCGCCGTTATAAACCCCCCGCCCACGGGCCACTTCATCTCCCCCGCCCCGCCCCGGTACAGCCGTCATGAAACGAGCCACAAGCGCGCCGGGGCGAGGCAGGTCGCGGCGGCCGCAGCCCATCCCATCCCGCTGGCTCACGGGGCGGTGCGCGCAGCCGGGCCGCGGCGCGGCGGCGAGGTAGAGCGCGGGCGAAGCCGCGAAAAAAAAGGGGTAAGACTGTAACAGGGGACAGAGATGAATCGGCCATTGCGGGGCGTACGTGGGCCGCGCCGAGCCGCAGTATGTATTCCTGGGGGCCGCTGTGACCGGGGCGACGCACCGTATGCAGGCCCACGGAGAAGGGGGAAGGGGAGGGAGAGAGCGAGGGTGAGGGAGGGGGGAGTGGGAGAGGGATAGAAAGAGAGCGCAAGGTAGCGCAACAAGGATGAGAGGAGAGAAGATAGAATTCAGGCCAAAGGGGTGCGCTTTATCAACAAGGCGGTCCTCTCGCACCGCCCTCACTCTCACTGCGTCCGTCTGCCTTTCTGTCTGTCTGTCTCCCCATCCCACACAAACTCACACACCCACACACCTTCTTTCTCGCGGACTCGTCATTCATTCTACACTGGGGTCGCGACTGAGGTCAAGACGATTCCACCACTGTTTTCTATCCATCCGAAAAAGACACACAGTAAGAACACAGACACACCGCATCTAATATCCAACCCCCCTTTCCCTCACTCCTCGGTTCATCTCCCTCTCTCATGAAGGGCCAAACATTTTTGCCGTCAGAAATTTGCAAGGCGTCTTATATTTCCTCCTCGGCCGGCTGGCTGGGGCCCCGCCTCTTGCACTCTCTCCTTCCCTCGCATCCTGCCCCTTCCCTTTTTATTCCGTTCGCACTGTATGCTGATCCCGGCCCGTGCGTAGAATGGTCGCTTTGGGCGAGTGCCAGATCATAAAAATACGTATCAATAAATTTACGGCCAATGTAGGTGCTGTGCTGCCCCCTTGGGTCCCTGGGGGAAAGGGGCAACGCTGCCCGACACAGCGCCAAAAATCATTTTCAAATCCGATCAAAACCTAACTCTGTCCATGACATGAAGCAGGTTCTCGGTTCTCTCTTTCCAAGTTGAGATAGGTATCAAAACATCAAATTTGACAAGACTCCGAGGAGGCACTCACTCCCTTTTGATGTGTACACATGATTCCCGAAATGATTCACAGTGATTCCCGTCTGCTTACATTCATTCCTTAGGGTTTCTAGAGGTAGACAAAGCTTATTTCGACTAATTTGTACCAGTTCCACTAGTTTCCCGCTTAGTTTAAACGATTTCAATTGATCTCGATAAATTTGTATCCTGATGATTCCTAGACAGGTGTACACATGATTCCTGGAGTTCTTGCCCCCTCGCAGGACTCAAAGCTCACAAGAAAATGTACTAAGATCAAGCCAACGCCCCTCTGTATCGTGCATGCTGTTATCTTTAAGATCCTTGGGCAAAAGTAGCCCTCCGTCAAGAACGCCTCTATGAAATAGCCGCCGGGACAGGTCGATTGCCTTTCTAAAGGTGTGGCTGCTTGTGCGTTAGGCGCCACGCCGCTGGCGGCCGACTCCTAAAGTCTAACAGCAGTAAACGGGTCTTTTGTCCGACTGCCAGTGTCGTTCCTAGCTGGGGAAATACGGCTCCGTTCTCCACGAAAGAGTAGAATAATAAATAACTTTACTCTTCGTAGTGCTTTTCAATCCTCTCGGTATCCCCCTCTCACTCTTTCTCCCACTCTCGGGTTCACCACCCTCCTGTCGCTCCCCTCCCCTTCTTGAACGAACAACAAACATAGGCAGCATAGCAACAACGGTCTATATTGTGTTTTTCTGAAGAGTCAAATAAATAAGTTGATTACACATGGTGCGCTGTATGAGCGCTTTTCACCTTGCGGCATAGAGCACCAGCACCAGCAAAACAGACCCGAGCTAATTTTTAAGACAAAAGAGTTCCACCCACTGCCACTCCGCCAGTCTGATTTGTTTGTATGTTTGTCTAACCCGTCTGAGAGCGGCGGTAGAGGCGGGAGCAGCAGCCGTAGCTGTAGCGGCGGCAGCGGCAGCACCATGTGGGTCATTGAGCTTATGCAAGTCAAATGCCCGTCGTTGTAGCGTGACGTAATTATTGTAAAAACTTGGTTGGCGCGCGCGAGGCAATGCAGACTTTTCGAACATTCGAGCGACAGCGCTCTCACTATCCCCCTTCTCCCGCTCTCTCTCTCTCGCCCTGCGGCGGCTGGCCCCGGCCTCGCAGAGCGAGGAGGTTCGCCTTTCTTGCATGAAGAGAATGGAAAGGAGGACGCGAAGAAAAATCTTTCCGGCGCCGCGGTGCTCCCCTCTACTCTCTCTCCCTCTGAGACTGCCGCCGCTCCCTCATAGCCGCTCACTGCAGCTGGGCAAGGCGTGGCGGGGCGTAGTGGGCCGTGGCAGGGCGTGGCGGGGCAGGGCGGAGGGCCAGCAGCAGCCCAGCAGAGCCCCCCCGGCCCGCGCGGGGAGAGATTTACAGCGGACCAAAACCAAGAGTTCTTTTATACCCATCGCGTCGTAACCTGCTCCCACCCCTCGGCCCTCCGCCCCCGCGACGCGCAGAGAGGCCCGTGCTCGCCACCGCCCCTCGCTGCCCCACACCGCCGCTCTGCCTCAAAGAATGGCACAGTGAGGCGGGGTGGGACGGGGCGCTCGGGCAGGTCGCACCGACGGTGAGGCTGTCCCCACTGTAACCCCAGTAGCGGCAGCGCCAGCGGCAGCAGCAGCAGGCGGTGGCTTATGAAGCGAAGCGCCCGCGGAGACCTCAAAGTGACTCGGGCGGGTCGGCCCCGCCGGCCATCGCTTCTGCAGACAAACCCATCGCTCCTCTATAGACTAGACCGGGACCATTAGGGACACTGCAAAAGAATCAAGTGGGGTCAACGTACTTGGTTCTCTGTCAAAAACTGTCAAAGCCTACCAGGTACTGAAAAAAATTACATAGAGTTGTGTACGATTACAATTTAAGATTGTACAGTGAATGAGTCTTTTACCTAATTACTCACACACACCCCCTCACTCACTGACACATTCGCCCTGCGCCTCAGACTGAGGCCCTCAGTTTCAGATGTGTGCGGAGTTAGTTCCTTTGCTTAAACCTGTCCTGAGTAATTGTTGACTTTCACGTTCGGTGGATCTGCCCTTGGGGACAATAAAGTAGTTGAGCGCGGTTTTTGGGTCCGGCGTTAAGCTGAACCGTCGCCTTGTTTAGCAGATAATAACCACTGCTGGCCGGCCATCGCTGGCCGTCCGCTCATCACTTCTTCATGAGGCGCACCTGCCTGCTGGAGTGGCGAGGCGGGGTGGGGTAG
>NW_026267230.1:788029-789771 GCF_000697945.3 Frankliniella occidentalis
GAGAGAGGTGGGAGAGAGGTCAAGTGGCCAGAACAGTGAGATGGAGAGCGGCAAGATAGAGAAGTGTAGAGAGAGAGAGGTGGAGAAGAGCACGCGGGCTGGTCGAGCGGCGCGGTGTGGTGCCGAGCTGGGGGGTGATGCATGCCTGAGGCGGGGGGCCGAGCCAAGCTGGCCAGCGCCCCCCCGCCGCGTCAGCAGACGCCCGCTCGCCCGCCGGCCCGCTGCCCGCTCTGAGGGCTCGCCGCTCGCCACCGCCGTTTGAAAGTCCCCGCCGCGCAGAGCTCAGCACTTTAGACTGGGCGGCACTGCGGTCGAGCGCTCCACCGCCGCCCGCGGTCGTTGCAAGAGCGCGTCAGTGTCGCACACTTTTCAGAGTGTATAGGTGGAAGGTGCCTTCTCACTTACGCGTCCGCATCACACGTACCGACTGCATGCTGTAAATACCTGAAACAGAAAAAACTCGACTTAGTAATATGCAAAAATTTTAGGAGAAACGTACAGCATGACAATTTTGAAGCTAGTGTTATTTAATTTTCGAATAGGCCTAGTGTTATTTAATTTCCGAGCTGTACCAATTTTCAGTCAAAAGCAGGCAGCTGTCCTTCCAACGCAACTCCAATACGCACCGGGCATAAAGGACCCAGCGGCCGGCGACCTATACGTTCCTGGAATTGCTGCGGGTCGCGGCGGGTCGCGGCGGGGCGGGAAAGGGGGAGGGGGGTTGTGTACGATTACAATTTAAGATTGTACAGTGAATGAGTCTTTTACCTAATTACTCACACACACCCCCTCACTCACTGACACATTCGCCCTGCGCCTCAGACTGAGGCCCTCAGTTTCAGATGTGTGCGGAGTTAGTTCCTTTGCTTAAACCTGTCCTGAGTAATTGTTGACTTTCACGTTCGGTGGATCTGCCCTTGGGGACAATAAAGTAGTTGAGCGCGGTTTTTGGGTCCGGCGTTAAGCTGAACCGTCGCCTTGTTTAGCAGATAATAACCACTGCTGGCCGGCCATCGCTGGCCGTCCGCTCATCACTTCTTCATGAGGCGCACCTGCCTGCTGGAGTGGCGAGGCGGGGCGGGGTAGGGCGGGGCGGGTGGAGCGTGGCGTGCCGTTCCGTTCCGCCGAAACGATGATAGCTTCCAATGTCGTTTATTAATAAAGGGGCGCCGGCTGTCTGGCGCTGCTGAGCTCCATCAGGCGGGCCACGATAACGACAATAACTCATTAATAAAACGGGAAAGGGGGGGGGGCGCTTAGCAGCAATAGGCCCCAGACGTACTTTGTCGCTGTCTTACAGAGAAAAGATCGAAGCAATTTTCGAAAAATCTCGAAGTGGTTTTTGAGTTTCCAGCCACAATATTTAAAGCGATGTGCTGACCCTTTGGATATGAGAGGCACAACTCTTTGATGTGGTGCGGTACAACTATCATCCCCTAGCGTTACTGGGGCTGTGCTGCAGCCACACAGAGATCTTTGTGTTTGTTCTAGAACAAAAGGATGATGCAGATTATTATTACTTAGAAAATAGAAGCGCCAAACGACAGAACAGCGGGGAATAACGCATAGCACTGCTAGGGTCGATATTCGTGCGGCGCAGCAGCACAGTGATGCATGGGGCAGAGCTTGTGCGTGACAGCAATAGTGAAGCGCGCGCAGGAGGACGCAAGACAGGCCGAGGCCGAAACTAGCGAAAAATAAGTGGAACGGGGGCGGGCAGGGGCGGGGCTTGAAGGGGCGGC
>NW_026267230.1:797647-799640 GCF_000697945.3 Frankliniella occidentalis
GGGGGGGCTCGGTGTGGCGCTGTTTCGGCATGCCGCAAGCTAGTTCCCAAGGGAGCCCCAGCCAGCCCGTAAGGCCGCTCGCCTGACCGGCCGAACCCGAGCCGTACCATCTAGTGGTACTCTTCCACCGGACCGAAGAGATAGGAAAAATAGGGGAAAACATGAGGGGGGGAGCGAGAGGCCATAGCAAGCTGCTGAGGGGAAGGTCCGTCTCCGGCTAGCGGTGGCTTCAATTTCGCACCTCGTCTCTACGGTACCGCAACACGTATACTCAGCGACACCGAAGGAAAAAAAACACTGAAAAAACAAGGTAAGACTTAGTGCCTTTCAAAGGTGCGACATTTTAATGCCTTTTGAAAGGCACGAACGTTTCTAAAGGAAGTAAAATTTAGCACCTTTGGAGCATTTTAGTGCTTTTCCAAGAGTGCGAATCTTTTAGTGCCTCTGTAAAGGCACGAAAATCATTAACACCCTTATAGTTTTTCTAGTGAAGACAGAAACTCTAAAAGAAAAGTCACAATAACGATTGTCAAAGAAGAGCCGAATTCATTGCTTTCCTTTGACATATTTTTCAGTGCGGTCCGTCCCAACATTATGGAAGGCGACGCGACGGCGCGTGGTGCGAACGTCCAATTGGGTATCCAATCTGCAGCGCGTACTCACCACCTAAACGCGTGCGAAAACGAAAAACAAATTGGGAAATGAAGGGAAATGGCGTGGCCCCGTATATTACGTAGTATGTGTGCGTTCCACATCAGTACTCGATTCTCGAATTCATCCTTCCTTATCCTTCTCTTTCCGACCACCGCCCGGGTCGCGTCCAGGCCTCCGCCCCCTACCCCTCCTTCGAGGCGCCCGACCCCGCAACCCCATTTGCTTGCCAAACAGCCAGCCAAACCACCCTTGCGATTTTCTCAAGCGACTGGTCCTCTCCCCTCCCCCCGTCACCCCCAGCCTGCCCCAACCCCACCGTGGCGCTGCACCGCCCCGCCGCCACCGGCCTATCCCACACCGCTTAATGCTCCCCCAACCCTTCCCCCACACCACAAACGCCCACAATGAAAGCCACAATACGAGCATTCGTTTCAATAACCAAATTTCGCCGCCACAGAAAAAGAAATAATCAAAGCCTTGCGTCTCGCGCCTCCAGCACAAGCGAGCGGCGCCGTCTCTCGTTTTTGTTCGCATGTACCGTTTTCTCTCACACATTTTTTTGTCTTGTTTATTTAGCAAAAATAAGAGATAATAATAGAAAATTAAATAATCGTGGCAGCCTACACATTTACTCACATACACATACTACAAGGAATGAGCCCATGCTCACATATAACTCAAAATTTCTCCAAATGTCCACTTTTATTTCTTTTCTCCTTCTATTTATCATTCTTAATGTTACAATTAAGATCAATATACACACATGAAAAGATCTCGCACAACAGGGCAACTTTTTCCGCGCGAACGGATGCATTGTTCCTCGAGAGAATCCAGCAGCCACCGCGCCCGCTGAGGCGTACGCCAGCCCGCCTGCAACAAATATTTATCCTACGAAAGCGCGCGGGCCGCGCGGACAAACAAGATGCGACGCAGCGCAGCGGACGGAAAAAAAGTTGTTGAAAAAATTTAAAGGGGAAATATTATCAAAAAAACATTAGGAGACCACCAGCATTACTTCCGTTCTCGCCGCTTTCCCCTTCCGCTTACCCCGATTTCCCTCGCTCTCTCTCTCTCTTCCTTTCCCCTAGTCTCTCCCACTTCCTTCTGGACTTTTAGGCAGGCGGGCCCTTTTAGCCGGCCAAGTGGAAAGCTACAACATGAGCCACGTGAGAACCGGCCTGTGTGGGAACCACGCGCGGCCTAGTGAGAGCGGGAGAGAGAGAGGGGAAAAGAGTAAGAGTGAGACCGAAATGAGGGGCGGAGAGAGGTGGGAGAGAGGTCAAGTGGCCAGAACAGTGAGATGGAGAGCGGCAAGATAGAGAAGTGTAGAGAGAGAGAG
>NW_026267230.1:799690-808087 GCF_000697945.3 Frankliniella occidentalis
ACCGAAATGAGGGGCGGAGAGAGGTGGGAGAGAGGTCAAGTGGCCAGAACAGTGAGATGGAGAGCGGCAAGATAGAGAAGTGTAGAGAGAGAGAGAGAGAGAGAGAGAGAGAGAGAGAGAGAGAGAGAGAGAGAGAGAGGTGGAGAAGAGCACGCGGGCTGGTCGAGCGGCGCGGTGTGGTGCCGAGCTCAGCAAAGGCTGCCGTCGGGACGATCCCGTTACAAGGGTGGTGGGGGGCAGGGTATACACGTCACCGCTCCACCCCCTCTCTCCTTCCATCCCTCACACCGTTTTTGCTTCTCCTTGTCCGACACGCCGGCCGGTCCGAGTGAAGTTAGGTCAGCACTCGATCCGGATCACGTTGTACTGTGGAGGGTGGTAGTGTGGTGTGTGTGGTGGTGGTGTGGGGGGTGGTCTTGCATCTACACAACAGTTTCGCACTGGAACTCCTCGACTCAACATCGAAAAGCAATGCGACGTGCCGATCGTGCCCTATTTCTGTTGTCGCGCGCCAGTGCTTTTCCCCACGTCTCCCTGGGGCGGCCCGCCCAGGAGCCCCTGCCATGGCGAGGGTAGGCAGACCCGCTGGGCTCGGCTGCACACAGCGGGCCGTGTTGCCTACCCGGCGGGCGGGCCGGCCCCACGGGTGGCTGTCGCCATACAAACATTCGACCGACTTTAAAGTGCGTGCAGAAATGGAAGACGGGGGCATGCCATGTCATGTCACTTTGAAGTGTTTCAATGTCACAAAAATCCGTTGACAGTTAAAAGCTCACGTTGAATTTCACCGGAAGTTTACAGCTACTGTGAATTTCACCCTAAGTTACGGTGAATGGCATCGTAAGCTGCGGTGAATATCACCGAAAAATCCGCTGAAAGCTTTAAATAAAAAAAATCATTTTTGGACCTTTTCCTATAAGAACTCTATACAAAACTTCAAGGCCTTATAACAAGCCAAAGATGCACTCGGATCAAAAATTTCTGGTATTAAACTGGACTTAGGTTTTCGCGTAGAACACTTTGCCAACGGAGCCAACATCGATTTCAGCAAAAGTGTGCTTACGCCGCCCCTTAAAAGATTGTAAAACGCTGGGTTCGGCTAAATGGAATCAAATTAACGTTTATATAGCATTACAAGTCTCTATATACATGTATATACAAATCAATATGCTTAATTTTATCTTTAATAAGGTTCCATTAACCCATGTATAACATATATCATTGGATTTTATAAAACCCCTCTACAAGATACATATTGAAAGTGGATCGAATTTTTATTTAAAGTGATTCTGCGGGGTAAAAGAGGGTCCGCGGCTCAAATTTTGAAGTGGGGTTGATGGGAGCGTGGGGACATTCCACATTCCGAATCACACCCCGCCAGTCACCTCGCCACCGGAAGCGGATAAATCAAGCGCCAAGCGAGAGGGCGTGGCGCGGCGCAGCCTGACGGGTGCACATTAAAATGGTTCACAGAGTGGCCCCTCCCCTCCCCCTCTCTCATCCCTTTCCCCACTAGCGGGCCACCCTGCCACCGACCCCACCCCGCGCTGTTGAGTTCGCAACAACTAACAAGCCAATCTGTAGATTGAACAGCTCGTTGCGTTCTGCCCGACTGGACTACCAGGCGAAGGGGGAGGGGAGCGTGGGTTTCGACCGCCGACCTGTGCGCGGGCGGAGTAGAGCATAGCTGGGCAAAATTCAGGGGGTGGAACAGCGTATTGCACACAGGCAGGGCCGAGGGCCGCCGCGGTTACATTCACGCCGAGACCAAAAGCTTTCACCACCGAACCGAGTCCGAGCGTGAGCCAAAGTTACACACACTGCTCCAGCCGGGGCGACTGCATATTGCACAAACTAAACACTATGTCACACTCGCGCGCAGTAGAGTCGTCGCTCGCCATCACCCTTTCTCAAACGCAACGACGGGAGGATTCGGCGGGGGCATAGGGGCAGTGCGGGAGGGTGAAATGATTGATGGAAAAGCCTCCGGTCCGCGCGGCGCTGCTCCTTCGCTATTGGTCCTGAACAATAGATGGCCCGCACCGCGCCGTGGTCTCTCGGCTGGAATGATGGAAGTCTGGACGCGTGGTGGGGCGTGGGCGTGGCGGGGCGGGGCGTGGCGAGGAAGGGTGCGACAGGGCGGGGCGGACCCCGCTGCTGGGGGATGCGACCCGCGACCATCAGAAAAGTAATGAAGAGTGACATCCCCACGAGCTGGCCCGGGTAAACACACACGCACCCACACAGGCTCACTCACACACACACATACACACACTCGCACACACACACACACACACACACACACACACACACACACACACACTTACACAGGGTGCGCAGAGAGAGATAGTGCGACTGCGACGGGCAGCGCATGTTTATGAGTCTTTTTGCAGCAGCAATGAGGAATTGACCTTCACTGTTGAGTAAAGATGCGAAATGAAAATCGCAATAATACATCCACCCTGCACGCGCGGCTGCCCGCACGACAAACACACCCCCTCCACCAACACAAACACACGCGAAAAAAGAGGACTTTTTTTTGTATACAAGGAAGGGAGGGAAAGGCATGAAAATAAAACGAAAAATTTGCATTGATTTGATTACTATTCGCGGAACACAACAAAAACGTTTGTTCAAGGCGTGTCCGACACGCGTTTTCCGGGCGCAGAACGACTTTCACTACTATAAGTCCCTGCTGTCGATACGGGTGCCCCACACCCCCCGTCGCTCGCGGGACCCTGACGTGAGCCCGCGGCGGAACGTCCCATTAACGCGTTCGGCCAGCGACAGAAACTCACCCGGTGTAGGCCTGCTAAAGATTCCGCTTGTGTTTGGGGATTCGACGCACGGGCGGGCGAGGGCGGCCTTCCCACCAGATACCCCCCTTCCCCACTACACTACCCAAACCCCCTTTCAGCCCTTAGCACAGGGACCGCCTCCAAAAAGAGAGAAGACGGGAGGAGAGGAGCAAGGGGGGGGGGGGGGACCCGGCCTGGCGTGCCGCACCGGGTCACAAGGCTTTTATTGCCCTGTAGTAAAGCGCAGCGAGCCCTCTCACCTCCCTCCCTGCCCCTCCCTTAACTACTCCGCGCCTCTGCTTTAGCCACCTCACTAAGGAAAGGGCACAAAGTGCGAGGGCCAGAGGGACGGGAAGCAGGGGGTGGGGGGTGCTTCGCCCATCCGAGGTCCACGTGAAGCTCACGCACAGAAAGAAGGGGAGGTGGCAAGAAACGAAAGTAGCACAAAGGCCGGACCACAGCGATGTCAATTCATAAAGTACACTGAAATAAAATGTGCACTTAACCGTTTAACACTTCGAGTGACAAACTGCTAGTTGTGCCTTTACAAGGGTTCAGGTGGAGGATCTCGCCCAATGGAGAGATCGTGCAACCGCAACCAATAATATCAATCATACGAGAGTGCTATTGAATGATGTCGCTCCTTTGGTGATTCGATATGGTCGTTCGCTTAACTCTTTAGGAGTGATAAACCGACAGAAATTATGATTTGGCAATGTTTTCGTGATACGGATGCAGTCTCTGCTGGCTCTTATTGAACGATGCACAAATCATGCCGCTCTATCACCACTATGTTAAAAAAACGTCACTGAGTTTGAACAAATAAACGTCGGAACAATGAAGTTGAACATTAATAAGAACTAGGTTAGACACTTTAATCCACAACTACCGAGTTGAACACTTCCACACTTTGAAAGATCAGTTACTTCACTTAGTGCATGTTCTGGCATTTCTCAGAATACGAAAATATTAAAGTCAACATTTTGCCTGATCCCGCGCTCCGATTCGCGTCACTCGTCGCCTCTTCTCTTATCCGCACACAGCGGGCTCCATACGCACGGTAAGCAGCTTCATAGACTTGTGTCGATGCATAATGTATACGCGACTCTTTTTCTTCCAGTCCCCCCTACCTCCCCCACCCTCCAGCCCCTCACACGGTCCTTGAGGTGCACTCCGGCAGAGTGCGTTTGCCAGACTGATTGGCGTCCATTTGGTACGAGGCAGAGAGCCATGTTTCACCGTGCACAGCGGAAGGGGAAGAGAGACAGAGAATGAGAATAATGTGAGACAAAACACGAAGAGGGAGGGGGTATGAGGGGCGGAGGAGGAGCGAGGGTCGGACGACAACCGCGCAGAGCATTTAAGCTGAAGGACGCGACCGAGATACCATCTCCACGATTATTCTCCAGATTATTATCCGATTATTATAATGGGCGCGAGATTAGCCGCGCCCTATATTCATGGCCGTCTGAGGCGTCAGGGTAGTCTGGCGTTGTCGCGGCACGACGGAGGTGGCCGCGCACTCGACACGTTTCTTCCACCTCCCCCTCCACCCCGTCGCCCGATCCGTGTTACCGCCCGGGGGATAAAAGGAAAATACCACCTGCGAAAGCTTGTTTTCGCTGGTTTGCGGTACGTCGGTTCCGCGGTGGCCGGCGGGGTGGGCGGGAGCATATTTTTCTTCACTTGGCGAAACGAGGCCATAAATGAATGAGGAGGCCATCGTCTCTGGAAATCCGAAAAGGCGGCGTAATGCGCCCGGTGCTTAAGACTCCCGGCTACAATTAACTTTTATGACTTGCCAAGGACGAGGTCGAAATGAGGAAGGAGGGGGGGGGGGCATACCTGTTAGACGCACACGCACGTTACATGCATCTTAGGGTTAGTCATGTCAGCGATAATAATAGACTACTCGGCGCTGAACCGTCGTTCTGCTGCACTCGGGGCGAGTGCGCAAGTTACGATTTATTGGTGTGTTATTTTATCAATAGATGTGTTGTCGAAGGCGTGACAAACAGTGGAAAAAGCAAAAACAGACGGTTTTGTACCTTTTAAAGGTGTTAAACTTTGAGGGTTTTCAAAAAAGACACAAAAATGTATGCATATGTTGGGCATTATCGAGTTTGTGACAAGGCGCTAATTTTTGTGTGCCCCTACCCTGCAATAAAAGTTACCAGCGCTAAACTAAGGATCTGTGAAATAATACTCTAGTGGCGTCTGAAAATTGCGGCATTAAAGTGCAACCCCTGTAAAATAAGCTCGAGCCGTGCTGTGCTGTGTACCGCAGGACTGTCTGGCCGCCCCTCTAAGTGCAATAAGCAGAGCGGCGCGGGGCGCGGTGGTGTGTGCCTGCGGGGCCTCCCGTACGTGCTTCATAAGGGCCCGGCGGCCGCGCCGCCCTCCATCCCTCCGTGCCGGAGTGGCCTTGGGGTGGCGTGGCGGAGCGTGGCGTGGTGTGAAACCGCGCGCCGGCTGCCCGTCACCCGCCGCAAGCACCTCTGGCCGCGACAGCGGCGCGCGCATAAAGCGTTCACTCAGCAGCAGGCCGACTGCATCGCGCTTGCACTACAAACACACTAGCAACCATACTGATGGTTCTGACAGGGTGAAAACCAAACCGTCGTAGACATTTTGTTTCGAAGAATTAATTAATACTTGGTACTTTCTTAGAAAAGAAAAAATTTTGGAAGAGAAAACAAGGCCAATCATTCGCGCAAACAGCATTCACTTAGCAGCTGAACCCGTGGTTTTACTACGAGAAACCACGGAGATTTTCTGTGAGTATTTTCGCAGTTGGCCACCTCATTGTATCCAAGCGGTAAAACGCGACGCACCATACGGATACCACAGAAACTTTCGTGGTGTTCCGTGGTGATCTCTAGTGAGCCGCCCGATAGATAGGCAATTTGTGCCACAAGCCCCTGTAAGTAAGCAACCAACGGTGCACCACCCTCCCTGTCGGCCAGACCTCATGCTCATGCCGCGCCTGGCCTGGCCACTGCTGCCACTGCATCGGTCTGGCCCTTCCCGATTCCCACCCCGCAGCAACAGCAGTAAGGCGCGCCGCAAAAGGTTCGGGCCGTTCTTATTAACGGCAGGCTCATAACCATACAAGCAAGCCGTCCCTCAAAATGTGCAGGAAGGCGAGCGGAGGGCCTTTGGCAGGCACAGGGTGGCCCTACCCGAGCAGCTCACCCCCCCGCCCCCCTCTATTTCTCTACCTCCCTCACCCCTCTCAGCTCTACGCACAGCCGAGCCAACAAACAACCGTGGCCGCCCAAACGACCTCATTCTCCTTGGGTCCCTTATGAAGCCCCCCTTCTTTCCCCCACCCCTCCTGCTGGACCCAGAACTGGGTGGAGGCATATACCCACCTTTGCACAAAACCCTTTGGGCAAAATGTCTCACTCAGCTAGGGCAAGCGGGAAACCGAGCAGGCCAAAGAACTACAACAAAACTATTTTTCAATGCGTGCGCACACTATTTGGGCCAGTACGTGTCACACATTTCGAATTTGTAAAAGCCATCACACGATACGGCCAGCAATAACGAACGAGGTTTATCCTCACTGTTCTTTATGCAGCTCCGCCGGCGTGCGTCCTCGCTGGGGTCCAGTGCTGCTGGCAATCCCTATACCGCGGCGCGGGCTCAGCGCGCTGGAAGAGGGAGCGAGCGCATCCCGGACATGGCTGCGGAATGTGTCTCAATGAATGCGGACCGAATGCAATCAATGGAGTGCAGTGCAGGGCGTTGGGAAGGGCAGAGGGAGAGGCGAAGAGGGGGTGAGGGGGGGGGGGGTCCCCACGCTCTCCAGGGGGAAGCGGAGGCGTCTTGTGAAATATGAAGCAGCCAGCCATCCATCTCGAAAATTGCAGCGAGAGCCAAGTCGTAGGACAACAAACACGCACGCACACACACACACGCACTCACACACACGCACACAACTCTCTCGTGGCGATAACCATTTCGCGATGTGTTCGCAGACGCGAGTATACAGGTACACAGCAGCCAATACACAAAATATAATAGTGTTCAGCGAAAACGACGCATTCACAATCTCATCACACGGCCCCAATCAGGAATATGCCAATTCGGGATCCATCCGAAGTACTCTTTATTACAGCAGCGCGAGCGATACGGGCGGAAAAAAAAGGTACAAAAAATACGCAAAAGCGGAGCCAGGCGCCAGTAGCAGTGGCAAGCTTTGCAATCGAATCGACGGACATAATCCGGGGATGCTAATGCTAGGTACGACAATAAAAGAAAAAATCAATCCAACTGCATGAGAGCAGGGTACCTTTTTTATGAAAAAAAATAATACAGTGACAAACAGACGAGCGGCGGTCCGGGAGGGTGGATCTGCCCCAGGATTACACCCCGCAGCTGTCCGACCGACGAAATTCATATTCAGTTTCATATTCAGTTGCCGATGCGGACGCGACGGCCAAGCGGCCAAGGGCGAGGCGGGCGTGCACAAATTATGTACAGCGCCAGAGGACACTCTCCTCTCAGGCGCTCACCCGGATCGAATTTCAAACGCGCGTCCTTCAGATTGAAACAGAAAGATGAATAACGTATTCCATCACCTTTAAAAAGACGTAAGACGAATGATTTTTTTGCCAAAACAAGTACAGTATATGGAGGGAAAACAAAGTGGACGCGCGTGGCGTGCGGGGAAATAACGAATGGGGACGAAGCAAGATGCTAAAACACAAGGCCAACTCGCCGACGGCATCTGCCGTGTGAACTTGCCGAATGAAGCGGAGAAGACTACGAACAGAGATTGGAAAATTTGCTTTCGTTCGAGAAAGGAGATCGCGTGTAAGTACGCCAGCCAGCCAGGGGTTACTCGCCGTACCATAAGCAGGGTGCGGTGGGTGTGCTGCTATCTGGGCGTTCACCCGCCACGCCCCGACCCACCCGCTCTGCCAAGGAAGTCAAGTCACGCCCAGCATGCAGCCTCCACCGGGCCGCAGCTTCACCCACGTTAAGCGACGAGCGCCGAAAGAAAGCAAAGAAAACATAGTACATCAGCGCGAAAAAAAATATCACTACAAAATTTAACAAAGGCAGTGTACGATTCGTTTGAGAATTTCCGATACTCGGGAAAGTGTTGGTGGATAAGTTGTTTGACAACATCCGCAACATTGACACTGCAGAAAAACGGATTCTGTTAATGTGAGCAGTTTATTATACATGTAGGGGAGTTATTAGTTCCACATTAAGCAAATAGCAAAATATATCTGTATGAGAGTAAGTCGTGTGTCGGGTATGCCCCCAGCATCTATCCGTGTACCTTTAGCGTCCGTTCTAGGCTTCTATGCGCTGGTGTCACTCTCTGTCTGGAAGCGGTCCTGTGTGGTTGAGTTGTATTGAACCTTTCGTGACTACATAATAATAGACTACTCGGCGCTGAACCGTCGTTCTGCTGCACTCGGGGCGAGTGCGCAAGTTACGATTTATTGGTGTGTTATTTTATCAATAGATGTGTTGTCGAAACAGTAGAAAAAGCAAAAACAGACGGTTTTGTACCTTTTAAAGGTGTTAAACTTTGAGGGTTTTCAAAAAAGACACAAAAATGTATGCATATGTTGGGCAT
>NW_026267230.1:809057-813447 GCF_000697945.3 Frankliniella occidentalis
TAAGCCTTTAAAGATGCTTTTTTATAAGATAAAATGACTTCTAGTCGTTTTACGACTGAACACCATTATTTTGAGTTCCAATGAAAAATTTGTAAAATTACAATTTGCTAAAAGTTATCAAATTTTTGGTACAATCCCAGATTTGGATTCTTCTTGCAAAATTAAAAAGGAAATGTCTTATGCTCAGATCCGATCAGAGTCAAAATGGCAAAGTTAATAGAAACCAAAGGGGTAAAAGTGTGCCAAAACGACCAAATTGTCAATTCGGAGGGGGATAACTCCAAATTGAACGTTCGAAGGGTGCGTTTTAATCGTCTCGGCGAGGTACGACCCAGTAACCCTGCGGGTTATGGGCGAAAACTGCCGTCAGAATTCACCTCCGACGCACCGTTTGGCCGCCAGAGGCGATTTAACACGCTATTGAACATTTGAACATAACTCTGCCATTTCGATTCCGATCATCTTTGGGCATAAAACATTTTCGTTTTCTTTGGTCTAGATGAACCCGAAACATTAGTCACCTTTGCACATTTCTCCCAAACCACTACCCTCGCCCACTTCAGCTTACGTAAGTAAACACGTAAACCATTCCAAATATCACTTTCGTTCCTTCTCCTCGGACACTCGCTAAACTTCGCAGGCTAAGTTCCGCAACTCTAAAACTAAAAATAAAACACTCGATTTGACTATTTGACATTTTGATAACTGCTGAGAAGGTATCAAAGTCTTCAGGTGAGTGCAAGAGCCACTTGCGCTCCCCCTCCCCTCGAGCGCCGTGCTACCAACGTACCGCCACCAAACTACGAATTCAAATTAAACGATCGCGTATTTCAAACATCTTATATTTAACTTCTAAACTAAACTCGATACGACCCGATGTATACTGATGCTTCGTGCGCAGTTTGAAGTCAATTGAAGTTGCCATCTTTGAGAAACGTGTGTGATTTCAGATAGACAGACAGACAGACACACAACCAAAGAGTTCCCTGCACCTCATGACAGCAAAGGCTTCGCTAACGCTCAGCCAATAAATAAAAGACCATCTGAACACTGGAGCGTGCTCTGAACTTTTCGTCCCTCTGGGGGAAGACTAACCCAGCAGCAAAGACGACCGGATGGTCGGGCGACGGAAGGGCTGGCGGCTGGGGCGGGCAGCAGCACTGCAACAGCACCGGGCTGGTAAACAAAGTTTTAGATTACGGTTTTCGCTCTTGGTACATCGCCGCCGCCACAACACAGAAACACAAAGTCGGTAAGCGCCGGCGCTTCCCCCTGCCAGCCACCCGCAGCAGACCAGGCTCACCGAACATCACGCATGTGCCCACCTAAGAGGGGCTGGACAAGAGAGGTGTATTTCATGATTTCGCTCTCATCCCGCACCACTTCCTGGAGACCCTCTTTTAGCGAAAAAAACAAAACAAAAAAATAAATAAATGAAATAATAATTATAATAGCCTATCCTGGCTAGAGCTTTGCCGAGGTCAGCCAGCGCCGAGGCCACGGCGGCCAGGCTCAGTGCGCGGGTGCCACTGCGCCGTCCTTTGTTCGCTTTCTTCCAGCCGCATTAGTCAGTCGAGCACGCGTTTAATACCGCCATTGTGCGGGCGCGAGCGTCGCTGTTTAAATGGCTGGGACAGCCTCCCCTCCACCACACTCGCCCCGCTGCTCTCCGCCACCGCCGCCCTCCCGCCGCGCCCCAGAGGCAGGGCAAGGGCGTCGGGTTCAACAACCGGCGGCGCTATCTACCGGAAGAGGCACGGACGGACAGCAGCGAGGCAAAGCATTCTTGCGCTGCAGCGGGGCAGGCAGGGGGGCGGCCAGCAGCCGATCTAACCGCAATTAGTCGTCCGTAACACCGCCACAACGACGACGGCAAAGTCTTACCTCGTGGTGCACCCCCCTGGGGGGGATCCGCGGAGGCCCGGGCCGCACGAGCCCAGCAGGGCCCCCCGCCGAGGCCCCCACGGCCAAATCCCTCCCAGACGTAATCAGAGGGGCGCCGAGGGCTCGAGCGGCAGGGAGGGGGGCGCGGAGGGGGCAGCGGGGCAGGCTCCGACCACTCACCTGCGGCAGAACAGGGGGGGCGAGCATGGTCAGCGAGCAACACACTTTTGCCGCGTAAATATTGGGGTAAAAATACGCGTCAGGCAATATAAATGTATAGAAAACACTTTTTGTAAAAGTTGGATTGAAAGAACCCGTCAAGAAACGGGGTCTTAAAAAAATACGCTACACGAACAACGTCTTGTTATGCACTGCATAAAAAATATTATTAATGAACAGAGAATTTTTGTTTCAAAGTTTCTGCAATGTCTTATTTGAGAACAATGTTTGCTGTGTAAAAACATTTTTTTTTGTTTAATTAAATTTTACTTTTCAAAAGAATAAGATGTTCTGTGGCAATGTTTAATTATAGATTAACGTTTTACCTTTCCCCGAACAAACATTGCCGTTACATGAACAGTTCACAGTTCACAGTGTAACAAAATTACTCAGTAAGAAAATTACAAACACTCCTTGTGTTAATTGAGAACATTATTTTCACAAAATCAAAGAATGATCACTTAGGGTCTAAAGTAAACACAATTTTTAAGACGGACCAAAAGGAGTGGAAGGGAAAAGAGTTGGGTTCACAAAAAAAAAAGAGAATCAGTCAGGGCTACATCTTGGCTCCGTTCGCCACGGCCGGCGATAGCATCGCACCCACGTCAGCAAGTGAGCCGATGACACACGGGTCAGCGCGGGCCGGGCGGTGCGGAAAGGAGAGGGAGGAGGGCTGAGAGAGACCGGAAAAAGGAAGGAAGCATAGCGGGGGCTATGGATGTCCACAAAGACGACCAGCCCCCCCTCTCCTTTACCTCACCCACCACCATTTTATCCTCCAAAGTTCCTTTTCTGCGTTCTTTATTCGCCCGGGAGAGGCAACAAGCCGTAGCGGACGGCACGGCCGAGTTTGCGTCTCTAAGAGCCTCGGACTTGCGCGAACGAAGGCTGTTCCCGGGGGAATATGGCGACCGCATCATACACCTCAGGACTGTCGTCATCGCCGTCGAGCTTCTGAGGAGAGCCAACAGCAACAGCGCCGGGAGCGGGGCCAGCGGCGGCCAGGGCGTCGAGCAGATGGCGGCGTCGGGAGAGGCGAAAAGAAAGGATTAAATGGGGGACGAATGACGAATGGGGGGCTGGGCGGACATCCCCAGCGGCCCCCACAGTGTGCCACGCACGCCGGGCCAGACCAGCACAGCCGCACTGCCGGCCCGGATATGTAGGCAGAGAGCGAGAGAGCGGCCAGTGGGAGAGGGGCCTCCGAGAACCACGCGCATCATATCGAAATATTAAGTGGGGCATTTCTCTTTCTTTATCGCGCTGCACCCGCACACCCGCACACGGACGCTCTCTCTGCTCTCTTCTTTTCGCTCCCCGAATCTCCCTCGCTCTCTCACTCACTTTCGGTCTCTCTCTTTCTGCAAGAGAGCACGAGCGTAGCGCGAACGCGTGTAAACTCTCCCCTGACTGGCTCGCTGACTGGGGTGCAAAGGACAGTGTTAAATGTGTGTGCGTGTGAGCGAGTGAGAGAGACACAGGATGTCAGGAAGGGACAGAAACACTGCCGAGAAGAGAAAAGTGCTTCCCGGCTGGCGCAGCCCTGCCCTACCGCCGCCGGCCCCTGAAATCTCTCAACGACATCACAACGAAACTACTAAAGGCATCCCGCCCTTTCAGCCAAAGAGGATGAAGAGACAGACAGCCCCGTTTACCCGGCCGGACTGTCATCCACTGCCACCGTCATGAAGACAAAGGGCGCCAACCGGGCGTGCCGGGTAAGACACTGCGGGGACCAATCCTGCGATTGTTGTCTGTCATATTGCGAAAAAACAAAACAACACTTTGCTCCGCGTTTTTATAAGTTCAAATCCAGCAGCGGTGCCGTGCGGTCCGTTCGCCATAAATTTGGCGCAAAGGCTTTCGCTGGCAGCCCCACAGTTGTTATAAATGGGTCGAAGCGTCAGGGGAGGACGGCGGAGAGGGGGAGGGCACGGAGACGGCGAGGAGCGGGCGGGGTCGTCAGGGGTGCGCCGCGAGGAGTCCAGGCTAAACACTCGTGTATCATGCCCATTTTGCAGGCCGAGCCCCGCACGCTTTTTCTTTGGTCGGGACGGCCGTCGACCTCCCCTCTGTTGGCCCGCTCTCGCGGACGCTGCCAACACAACGCGCCCCCGCTGCTGCTCAGGGTTCATTATCCCGGCCGCCAGCCCCGAGCGCTACAGCAGCAGCAGGGGCGCAATCACCCCCTTGTGTCTCTTGCAAGACGCGCCCCCGCGGAGTGCAGCACCGCCAAAGTCATCACCGGCTCTGTCATGCCCATTCAGCCGCCGCCCCGCCCCGCCCC
>NW_026267230.1:818012-818759 GCF_000697945.3 Frankliniella occidentalis
GGGTCGGGGGAGGGGGAGGCGGGGCCCAAAGGCAGCAACAGCAGAGGCCCTCCCCGGTTGCCGTTTCTTTTCGAAGGGGATTAAATATGTATAGCGGGAGGGGGGAGGGGAGGGATGGTCCAAGGGCGGAGTGGAGGTGGAGGAGGACCAGGGACTCGGCGAAAAACGACGACGCCCACGAGCCGATGTTTATTTATAAGGGCTTCTATCACTCCGGGCCGACCTCGTGCGGGCCACGCTGGGGCCGGCCAGCTTCCTGTACCGCCTTAAGCCCCACCGCGCTATCAACTTCTCCAATTTGCAACGCAGGGGCGCGCAGCAGAGGCATCGCGGAAATATCAAGGCCGACGGGGAGAGGGAGGAGGGGGAGGGCGGGAGGAGGGAATTCCGAAGCGTAAGACCGTCCGGCAAACAAGGCCACCGCGAAGCATGCAGAGGCCCGAGAAAGAGAGAGGGGGGAGGGGGGGTAGGGGGGTACAGAGGGTGCGGACACAGACCACCGCATGATCCGCTGCGCACAAAATTGCCCTCGCACGCACAAGACGTTTTTAAAGTATACGAGGAACATAGCAAAAGTGTTTCGCTAAAGTGAGAAGCGGCGACACGTCCCCACCACCCGGCCCGGCAATTCAGGCCCAGGTGTGCGGACCGCACAGCAGGTCTACATGCGAAATGCAAAATAATGGACAATTTCCGGAAGCCGCCCGGGACGGCGACGACGGGGCTTTAGAATGAGATTCCCCTCTC
>NW_026267230.1:818809-827018 GCF_000697945.3 Frankliniella occidentalis
CTAGACGCACTGATCGCAAACAAGCATGGACTTTCGTTGCGCTATTTTATTTTTCTTATTTCTCCGAGAGGTGGGGCGTTGTAAAAGCAGCAGACCAGGAGAACGGGCTGCACAGTAAGCATTTCCGCCGAACATTCGACTTCTGGAAGGGAGGGAGGGGGTCTGGTGTAGGGGGCTGTGGGCTAGGGCAAACTAGGGGGAGAGCCCAGCCCTGGTGCCTGCCTGTGGCCCTCGACGAGCCTAAGGACGCACGCGGGACCCGCTACTGCTACACACAACTCTGTGCGTCCCGAGCGCCACTTTTTGGTAACTTGTTTCCCTTCTCTCGTGACACGGGGCAGCGCGCGTTGGGCCCACGCAACCGATCCCAACTTTATCCGCGGCGCAGTCTCACTGCACCACCACAGACCAGCTGTTCCAGCCAGCAGACTGTCATCGTACTTTTGGCGGGGAAAAGCATGGGAGCAAAATTAATTTAGCTAGTTAGCGGGGCGCGACGTTCGAGCGACTCGTAACGAAGTCACGTCCCGTCTCTTCATTAGGCGGAGCCCGGCGGGCGCGCGGGCGGCCCCTTCCAGTCGGCGCGGTTACTGGCCGGTAATCGCCGTGAGACATCGTCACGACGCATTGGCTTAAGCGAAACTCGTCGTGTATTGCCGATGTGAATGGTGTAACGCCGTTGCATAGTTTAAGTCTACACTAAAACAACAGAGAGGGTGATTTTTGACCAAATGAAAGGAGCGTGTACTGACCAGGCGCTCACTTCAGATTGCATTCCATTGCATTTTCGCCGAAGTGGATTGTCAGCGATCTGCGACCTCTGACAGCAACTGAAGTGTCATGCCAAAAATACTAGAAAATACTTCTTTATGCCTTAGACGCTCCAGAGTCCCATAGTCCGGTCAAAGGAGCCAAAATCACCTTGGATTTACACGTTAGCGGGGTGCGGTTATTCCAGTCTCAGAATACCGTGTCATGTGAAACTACCATGAAAAACTCCCAAAGTGCGATTGAATATCGAACCTAAGAAAAGTGTTACTGAGCTAGCCAGTAAGATTTCTAGCATCTGGGCTGTTTCCCCGTCGGTCGGCTTCCTGACTACATACAAATCGCCGGTCCCTACTCCCGACATCCCTTTCCTCTCTTGTTCCCGCTCCCCAGCAGAACGCAAGAGGGCGAACTGTCTTGCCTGGGGATCTGTCGGCATGTCAAGCGGCATGAGTTCACCCCTACTCCACCTCCTCCTCCCCCCGGCCCCTTCTCTCTGGCTCTCTCTGCCCCTTGTCACGCACGATATTCACACGTGACACGGCGTGACACCGCGAGGCAGCCAATAACGTGTCGGAGGGGGAAAGCACACGAGAGCGAGAGCGAGAGCGAGAGCGAGAGAGAGAGAGAGAGAGAGAGAGAGAGAAAGAGAGAGGGGGGGGGGGAGAAAGAAAGAGTAACGCACGCCACAACACCACATACATTCACACACATACACAGGCGACAATAACCTCTGGTGGCAAAAAAAAGACGAAAACGTGGATATCGGTCGAGGTCACCAATTTGGTCCTGCCTGTTTGTTTTTCGACGTGGTCACTGGAGCGAGCTTTACCTACTGCACCGGCTCGATTGCGCAAACCCGATATATTCCGCCCGGCGGTGTGTTAGTCGTGAGGCCGGTGAGTGTCGAGGGGAGGGGGTGGGAGTTGATTGGGGGTGACGAGGGGAAGTCCCAGCAGGACGGCCGGCCGGTGCCCCCGGACATCCCGGATCAGTCCGCTGCGCCGATGAGCTTGTCGTAGAGCGACCCCCCCCTCAAGCTTGTCCCTTTCCGCCGACAACCCCCCGCTCCGCCCCGCGGCCACTGCTAGTGGCGCAGTCATTAGGGACCAAAATAAAAATATGTTGCAGAAACACCCTCCGGGCCGAGGGGCCCCCGGGGGGCCGGCAGCGCCGACACCCCGCACGCCGCCACGCCCTCATTGGGCTGCTGGAGGTTCTTTCCGCACCATTTGCATAATCCACGTGCCCCCCCCCCCCCCCCTGTGGGTTTGGATGGAAGCAACTCCACCCAGAGAATGTACAGTCGTCTTGTTGTGGAAGAGGGAGGGGGTGTTACGAGAGGACAGATGGGAGGAAACACCATGTCATATTAGCATCGAGTAATCTCTTTACCCCCAAAGTCTTCTCGACTGAACAAAAAGCTCGGCTAGCCTAACACCTCCCGCGCCCCCCGCGGCCCCTCCCTCGCCACCCTGGCCGCCGCACTCGCAAGCGGCAGCGGCATACTCACGACTGGCGGCTGAGATATTAAAGTGTAATTCCCCTTAATAGGGCCAATCCTCGCGCAGTCCAAACCGGATGCAAAAGGCACGGACAGAAACAATTAGCACCCTAAAAAAGCTAATACGTATGTAAAGCAGCAATTTGTGACTTGTTTTTTCCCTTGCGTGATAAACCTCGCTCACCTTTTTTTTTAACAAATGTGAGCGCACCACGTAAAACAGCCTCCACGAGAAAGACGTGTGTTGTCGTAATCCGGCCCACTCTCACCACCACACAGCCCCACCCTTCACACTATCGGGCGAAAAGTCCTAACCCTACGCCGACCTCTGGGACGATTCGACATCGCATAAAGCAATGGCAGCACGGCAAAGTATTTCTACGAAAGCAAAAGCGCGAGTGGAAGTAGGTAATGGAATTACTCTCTGCAACTGAAATGGTCGTCGTCGAAGAATCTTAGTATAGCTAGGGAATTCCAGAGAAAGCTTAGCTTCGGTCAGAAACAGGACGACTGTGTGCTTTGTGATTGTACACTCTGCTAAACTACGTGCGGAACTACTGTACAGTCGCAAATTGCATACCAGTCCTGCCTTATTTCGGGTACTTCGCACACACAAAAAAGGAATTCTTGGACGAATTACATTGTACTTTAGCCTTGATTCAAGTGATATGGACTTGGAAAATCAAGGATCGTCGAGACTTGGTTCAAGACCTCCGTTTCTGGGGGGTGCGTACAGCGTTTGGTTACACTACGGTACGTACAAAAAGTACTTTTGGCAGTGGGGCGGTTGCGGGCCTGGCCCGTGGCCCCTGGCCCGTGGCCCCTGGCCCGTGGCCCCTGGCCCGTGGCCCCTGGCCCGTGGCCCCTGGCCCGTGGCCCCTGGCCCGTGGCCCCTGGCCCCTGGCCCGTAGCCCCTGGCCCGTGGCCCCTGGCCCCTGGCCCGTAGCCCCTGGCCCGTGGCCCCTGGCCCCTGGCCCGTAGCCCCTGGCCCGTGGCCCCTGGCCCGTGGCCCCTGGCCCGTGGCTCCCACACCTGACCCGCTACCGTCCGCTGCACGTCAAAGTATAACACACAGTTCTCGCCCCGGGGGTGATTACACGTCCGCGCTGTAATCAGAGCTAATTCCATTTGTTTGCCGGAGCCAGCCGGAGCCGTGTTTGGTCCGCCGCGCGGGGCACGGGGAGGGGCGCGGTGTGGTGGGGTGGGGCGCGGCAGTGTGTGGCGGCGGGGCGCGGCTCTGCGGGGCGCGACGTGCACTCTTAGTTCCTTACAAACAGCAGAGTTCGAATTACGAAGAACTGGGTGTGTAACATGTACAACGGATCCGGAGGAACCATATCACAAACCATTTTTCTTCATATTTTATTGGTTTGTAGTACGAATACGAATCAGGCTACTCGCGAAATACAAACAAATGACCCAGCGGTCAGGGTCAGGAGTGGCCATGACCTTAAGAAATAGAAGCGCATGTAAATGTTAGTGGCCACTCATATAAATTTATTTTTCCAAAAAAACAGACTCGAGTGCCAATATATGACAAGTGTTCCTGATTAAACGCGATTACCTCTTTCCAATGGTGATCAATAGTGAGCAATACGTAGTGATTTGAAAGCAGATGAGTCAGAGTTTTCCGTAAGAAACTTAGAGGGCGACGGGGTGGAGCAGAGCGCCAACGGTGCGCCCCTGCGCGCGCCTACGACAACCGCGCCGTGTCCTACACCGAACTGCTGCTTTGAGTAACACAGCGAGCCGTAGCAGCCATGGCCCGGATTAGTTGTAGTCTGGGTCGGAGGAGTCCAGAGATGAACTCGGCGGCCAGCCCCGGGGCGGCACTATAGCTGCCCGTGACGGGGGTGTACCGACAAAGGTGGCTCACAGACTCCACCACATATTTAGTTTTAGTTACTGAACCCCAGTGTAGATTCGCTGCCTACACTGATCACCTAAGTGTGCTACTGCTTTACACTTGTAAGTGAGCAGCGGCAGGTTAAATACTTACAAATGAGCAGCGTCATCTTGAATGCTTGATTCATTCAATTGACTCATTTAAAATGTTGAAAAAAAATCGACAACAATGAATCAAAAGGAGTTGCTGAGTAGGCGGGGGCACAAAAATGTAGCCTTTTCGACCGCCGAACACTCCTCCCAGCGCGGGCTAAGTCGCGATACGTTCCTTTTGCGACGGGCTGCCACTACTTCCCAGTCCCGCGCCACGCCACGCCGCACCCGTTCCTCACTTTATTTCTCGCCTTCCATTTCCACTCCATGTGTTCGTCGCCTTCAGGCCCAGGCCCGCCTCACCCAGCGCCCGCCTCTCTCAGCCTACTCCCCCCCCCCCTTCCTTTCCCTTTACCCCTCCGCCCACTCTGACGCACACACACGTGTCCATACGATTTATTCGTAGAATTGCGCGCATGACAAGCTGGCGGAGCGAGTCACACACATGGTTGTATCTCCGGCAGATCACACACTCTTATACATGGGCGTCGTCGCGTCCAATAAACCGATAAGTGCATCGTATCCGCGCCGCGCAAGTATAGTTATTGTATCCTATGGGGGAGAAAAGCAATAATCTGCTGCCTATGCTCCTCTGGCGGGCGACTCGCTGCCCTGCTCGCATTTCTACTCGCGCCGTTCCTCGCCACAACCTCCCTCTGCTCTGCTTCCTCGGCGGAGGGGTTTGATCGTCACAGTAACGTTCGCCCGCGACGCAGTATAACGACCGCATCATCGTCTTTACGCAAAAGCGCCGCCGGAACAAACGGCGCGAAAGATATATACCTCGGAGCGGACAACACGCTGAAAAAAATACACGAGAGTCTGAGGAAACATAGTGCGCCAAAAATTCCTTTTCAATCATATCGTTAAAATTTATGTAATAATACACTTCAAAATTATTTCATTTTTTACAGCACCGTTGTAAATTTACGACAGATCCGTTCATGCTCGTTAATTAATTCCAAGTCAATACATAGTGATTGGAATATTCTAACTTTAAACTTGTAATTTTACAAACACACATCATGGAAATTTGTCCGTATTTACAATACGTTCTCCACAGTGTACAGAGATTGGGCATAAACGGGTCATAGTTATTTCATATTTCCCGACTCACAACAGAAGACCCCAAGTCGTCCAGTTTCTTCAAATAGAAGATACGTCCACAGCAGTGTTTATTAAGCAGTCCATTAATTCATTATTACAAACCTTCATTCGACGCCACGCTACACCGCGCCGACCAGCATGTCGGCTTAACTCAAACCACGGCGCCACTGACCACGGTCCGTGAGTGTTGTGGGGAGCGAGCAAGCGGGAGGGAAGGTAGAGAGAGGACAGGGGTGGACGGGGTAGAAATGCGTGGAATGGTGAGATTACGTGAGCGAGCGAGAGAGCGAGAGAGCGAGAGAGAGAGAGCGAGAGAGAGAGAGAGCGAGAGAGAGAACGAGAGAGAGCGAGAGGGAGAGAGCGTGTGAGAGGAAGAGATTGTTGTAGTATGCCATGCATGTGTAAGAGAGGGAGGATCAAGAAAGTGCGGGAGCAGGACTGTGAGCAAGAAAGCCAACAATCGCGCTCGCTCGCATGAGAGAGGCTGGGAGAGAGGGTTTTAGAGGGAGACAAACGGAGAGAGAGGGAGAGGAAGAGAGAAAGAGAGAGAGAGAAGGGTGCGGGAGGCACCGTGACTCCGGTATGGTGGGGAGGAAACGGCGACTAACTTTGTCACCCTAGCGTAAATAGAGTTAACTCGGTCGGCAAGGACCTTATAAGCCCCATCGTAATGAGTGGGCCGCGAGTGCGTGGATTAGAGAGCAGAGCGTTATGTAACGTTTTTCCCATCAGCATAACGGCGGCAGCCGGCAGCGCCCAGGGGAGGGCATGGGGGAGCGTCGGGGGAGGGAGAGCAGCACACTACGCGCATGAGTGTCATGCATGACTAACTAGACAAATGCGTTTTTTTTTGTGTGTGTTTTTTTTTTGCTGAAGATGAAGCACCATGTCTTTACATATTATTACTAAAGATGATACCGAATGAAAGGTTAAAACCGTAATAGAAAACTTTCAAAACTATAAACATTAGCAGAGAAGAATAAGTGTTCATTAAAAACAGCAAAAACTGTTTGTACAGGAAAACACAAGACATTACTTTTTTGTTAAGCAGTACATTTATTCTTTAACTTTAATAATCGCCCTTTTTGAGGTGGGATCATTGAAAAAGTACGTTTGTAGCATTGCCTTAACAACACTGCCAAGTTCAACCAAGCTCTCATAAACGCCCGATGGGTAGGCAAGATTGTGCCAGCAAAGCACGCGTGTACTGTGGTGGCCTACCCCGGGTCTCGCAGGCGCCCAGCTCCCGCAACTTACCAGATGAGAGAAGGGGGTGTGTACTTTACAGCCGATCCCCACAAAGAACAAGTACTGTTTCTACTGCCTGAGTGTTGCCTAACTTCACACAATGAAGATAAACGCGTAATTAAATGGCGGTATCGATGGTGAGGTTCGTTTCCCACTTGCCATATCTACGAACCTTAAGAATCACAAACCACTACTGATCGCACATAGATTCAGTGAAAGTATCACAAACCAGGTGTAAATGTAATTAAATGTGCAATTTCACTTACAACGAATGTATATAATCGATAAATTTAGTAAATATTAGCAATATTTTTCAAATGTAAATGAATTCTTAAATGTGTGTGAGTTTTTTGTGAATGACGTGTACTAAGAGTCAATATTGCTGAATATTGGAATATGATATTGTACGACCGTAACGGGCAGTGAATGTTCAAATTTATGGACCCATTGGCATTTGGTTACTACTACTCAGCATATCCTCGCAACCCTTGCGCGTACCACGGAAGGCACGCACCCAGTCGGCCCATTCTCAAGCCCGAAAACAGCGAGATTATCAACGATGTGCAGCGCGTGCAGCTGTGTGTGTTGCTGTTGAGTACATAGCAGCAGCCCCCCAAACTTGAGGCGATCACACTTTGATGAGTTTCCGCGCGTGCTCTCTCTCTCTCTCTCCCTCTTCTTCCCGCTACTCTCTCCAGCGTGCTTTCTCCCTTGCCCAGCATCAGGAGTGAACTTCGATAAGGCGCGTGCGACCCCGAGTGTTTCCCATTCATGGACCCCCCACTCTCTCATCTCTTTCACCCCACTAACCCGCCACCCACCCCGCCATCGCCGAGAGCAGAGTCGGTTTCCAATTTCCCGCGCGTCAACTGTTCAATATCCATTTCATAAAACAATGAAAAGAGCAGCGGCGAGCCGCCCGGATCCTCATCCAAGATGTAACACCGACCGCCCCACCGCACGGCCACCATAGCGCGCATTGCTAGGCAGATAGGAAAAGGGGAAAAAATGGGGGGACTTTGCCTCTCCTGTGTTTTGATACCATCGGTGACAAGGAGCCACACTACGGCAGTACCACGATAATGCGTCGGCCAACCTAGATAGGCTCCGGGGAAAAGGGATCCTAAAATTCTTATACTTCGCAGTTTGCTTTGCTCGCTTCTAATTTTTTCCGATTCCCTTTTTCCCTCGTTTGGCCCTATCGAAGCAGAGACAATGAAAGAGGGGGGGGGGGAGCAGTGCAAGTAAGGGGCTTCCCTACCAGCACCATTTTCATAATCGCATGTATATGCATGAGATCGATTAATGGCACAGCACCGCGGTACATCTCCATTTTAAATTGAAGCCGCCCAGTGCGGTGTACTTAACTAGCAGGTACGGGGGCCGCGTACGCAGCGGCGCCAGGGGGGGTGGGCGTCCGCCCACCCTGGTCACGGCCGACAGGGGCGCGAGCTCTGCATTTCGCTTCCCGATGGCGATTCAATAACCCGAGGATGAGGAGGAGACCGCACACTGCTGTCTCGTGCGTGAGCGCTCCTCCCAGCCAGCCAGCCTCCCCGATGACTGCCGCCGCCACTTTCCGTC
>NW_026267230.1:830483-834946 GCF_000697945.3 Frankliniella occidentalis
GTATCTTGTCATATGTAGTGATTTGTGCGTACGGATTTAGGCACGAAATCAGACATAAATGTGTATAATTTTATGCATAAATAAAAACAAAAATGTAAATTTTTATTTGATGTACAAACTTTAACCTGCTGACCCACTGACTCACAAAGGTCAACCATGTTTTCTCATTATTTCAATTCATTCGCGCAACTCATTGAAACTCATAGCGGTGCTCAGTGGAGGTTGGTAGAGGCCCGCCGGGCTGCCCAGGAGGGTCGGTGGGCGTGCCGTCCAGTGGTCTGAGGCTTGTGCGATAGGCCAAGGAAGGAAAGGCCTTGATGGGAAATCTCGACGCTGCTCCGCGCACCGCCGAGTTGGAGGAGTGAAAAGTAAAATAAAATAAAAATCGGGGCGCGGCGAGCGCGGCGGCAGCGGAGGAAGCACGAGTGGAAGAGAAGGGCTGGGCGCCATCAAGATGCGGAGGCCCATTGGCGTCTCGCTGACGGCTGGGGCGCAGTTAGGCTGAAGGGGGGAGTTCATCACGATGGAGAATGAATTTTCCTCGGGGGAGGAACGCACTCTGACGTGCGCGGGGCGGCGTGGGGCCCCGCCTGCCTCTGCCTACGCCTTCCCGCACCCCGCCCTTGGGCCTTTGGCCTCTCCCAACCGAACGCCCGGAAACTGAGGTTGGAAGTTCGAAGCCCACCAGTCCAGCGACAACAGCAACAAAAAAATCAACAACCACAAACTTGCTTTTCCCGTTTTCTTTCCGTCCCGTTTTCCCATCTCGTCAGGCTAACAGAGACGCCGAGTGGCTAGGCGCGGTATGGGAAAGCCTCTTGGATGGGGGAAAAGAGAAAGGAGGGGGGGGGGGGGGGGAGAGGGGGGGGGGGGGGGGGGGGGAGAGTTAGCGAGGAGCTCGCGCAAGGCAGCGCGGCCCGCCCGGTGGGTGCCAGACGTGAGTCGAAAGTGAAGTGAACGCGCTTTTTATTTGCTTCTGGAGGGGTTGGTGGGTAGAAGAGGAGGGGTCGGGGGCGGAAAGTTTTGCCCAGCCTTGTGGTAGTTGGAGTGGGGGTCTGGCATGCCTCGGTGTCGCGCGGGACTCGCCCCTTTTGGCCGGCAGCCCGCTCGTTATTCGCAGTAAAAGGGCGTTATCCACACCGCGCCGGCCTATTCGCACGATACTCTCATTCATCGCGTTGTTCTCGAACAACTCGGACAAGCCCCGGGGCCGGGCCATAAACATCGGACAGGGCGGTAACGACCGAAATACAAGCCGGGAGGACACGGGGCCGCGAGCGGGACTTTTATAATGACAAAAAAAAAAGAAACAAACAAAACAATCACAGCGGGCAATAAGGAAACAGCGCGAGCGTGACGGTGATACACGTGTCCGAGGCGCGGCAAGGAGCGACGTGAGGACCATATGAGGACGCCTGCGGAGAGGACTCAGACGAGGACCCGATCGGGCGGGAGGCGACTTTTAAACCAGAAAAAGGCCCCTTAATTAAGGAGGCGGGGCCGCAATAAAAAATACATTTGCGGCGAATCAGACGACGCCATTAGTTCTTGCCGCGATGGGGAGCGCCAGGCCAGACCGAGTGATGCAAAGGGTTGGCGAGTCCTGCGCTTGGACGCTTCTCTCTCTCTCTCTCTCTCTCTCTCTCTCTCTCTCTCTCTCTCTCATCCATGCTGCCAGCAGCCTCATCAAGCAGGGATGAGCCGCTAAAGGAGAGGGGGGAGGGCTAAACAATGCCAAATGGCGCTCCAGCCTGTGTTCCGCCTCGTTCTCTCCGCCCTGTGTGTGAAAAAGAGAGAGAGAGAGAGGGAGTAGGGAAAAAGAGAGAGAGAGAGAAGGGTTGACAAAGTGAGCGGGCGGGTGCGTGAGCGAGAGAGAGAAAGGAGAGGGGGTTACACGATAAGCGCGGCGTGGCGCGGCCGCAGACTCAATTTACTGAACGCGTCCACATCTCATGAATTGCGTGGCGCAGCGCCGCCGGACCAAAAGGTCACAATAATACGGCGTAACAGGCGGCGCGGCCAAAAGTTGTTATTACATTAGAACAAAAATCGCATTAGAGCGCTGTAACCCTCCTTTTTTCACTCTCGTTTAGGGCGTAAAATAATAATCACTTTTCATGTGTTCTTTTATGTTGTTTTTTTCAACAGCTAGAGAGGTGTGCGGGGGTGACCGAGTCACTTGGCACATGCGAAAGGCTTCCCTCAAAAATGATATTCGCCGTCCTGCCATTCATTGGCTTCCAGGCGCGGAAGGAGCCCCCGGGACAATCGCGACTCCTGATGTGTCGCCCCATCACCTTTCCTCACATGACAGCAACGACTCGATCAGCGGAAGGGTCGGGGGAGGGGGAGGCGGGGCCCAAAGGCAGCAACAGCAGAGGCCCTCCCCGGTTGCCGTTTCTTTTCGAAGGGGATTAAATATGTATAGCCTTTTCCGAGCAATATCTCAATCGCGAGCAGGCGGCGTGGCGGGGCGTTGCGGGGAGTGGAGGGGCGTGGTGGGGCGAGGCGGGGCGATGCGGTACACTCGCACTGCTTCGCACCTCGCGGGGCGAGGCGGGGCGATGCGGTACACTCGCACTGCTTCGCACCTCGTAGTGCGTCCCTTTCGTCCCTGCTGTTTCCATCAGGATTTGGTGAGCGAGCTTTCCGAACGAAGAAGGGGAAGGACGGCATATGGTGGGAGGGAGGAAAGGGAAAGAAAGAGGGACAACACTGGAAAAAATAACATTTGAGAATTAACGACATTTTTAGCCAGTTACCAAGACGGTAGTGCTAAAATAATTCCAGAACCCTACAATTAAAATTCGAACCTAAACAATCTTTCTTATAGAAGATTTTTCTGTTTAACAACCTGAAAATATTTCTCGGTGAAGGCAGACGAGGAAGCTGCTTGCGAACGGGACTCATACATCCAGCAGATCCTTGCCGTCACTTATCGTGGCGCCTTATGGCCCCGCGCGAGTGTGCAACTCGCCCGCACGCTTGCACCCGGGACATTATATATCAAAATAAGGGAAGGAGTCTGTGGACCACATTTTCTAGAACACTGAAAACAACATGCAGTGGGAAAATAGCAAGCACCCCTCCGCCCAGCCCTAGTAACTAAACAAGGACCCTCGAAAAATAAGCCAAAAGGGGCCCTTGTCAAAAAATAAATAAATTGGAAGTTTTTTAAAGTGCCGAGTTCGACCCCCGCCCCCTTTCCCCCTTTTTTGGGCCTAATTGCCCGTCTGTTGGGTACCACCCCTTATTGCTCGCGATCTCTCTTGCAAAGTTAAAAGGAGGACCAAGAAGTCGAGATGGCTTTTAATATCGTGATCAGTCTCACCACCACCAGCAGCATCAATGCTGCCGCCCTTCAGACTGCCTCTCTAATTATCTTATTTCCCGTCCCGAATAACAAAATAGAAGCTCTCCTGGTAAACGATGGTGAGGTGTAAAACTAATAAAACAGTTTAAAATTGTTTTTTGTTCAAGCTTACTTACTACACGACCTGTCAGCTGATTTTTCATCAATTTGTCGATCGCAAAATGAGCTTAATTCTAACGTGTAATTTACAGTTAAAATGTTATTTCGCACAACTTATCCTATACAATTTGCAATGAAAATTTTACAGTTTTAAATTGTAACCACGGACAGCGTGAAATAAACTGTTGCTAATAAACAGCATATTTGTTTTACAGTGCTTTTCCACTCTGCCAAGTGCCTCCCGTTGCCCCCCGAACCCTAAACTCCACTACAACACTACTTCCACAGAAATAATCCGCGGGCGAGCCCCGGCCAATCCGGGGCCAACGGTTAACTTGCTGCAGTCCGCGCCAGAGATCGCCGTCGTGGCCGACATAGCCAGTACACGCTTAACCCTTATGCATTGCGTTTTGCTGAGCATAACCATGCAGAGAATTTCATACAGCCATAATATTTTTCAAAATTTTACGCATAAATATGTACAGTTTGAGCATAAAATTATGGCTGTATAAAATTCTGCGCATCTTAATGCACAATAAAATGCACAAGGGTTGAGCGTACGTGCCCTGAGCGTACGTACCCAGTTCGACTCTGGATTCTGGTACAAAATTTTTATTTTCTCAATAGGGGCTGTTTTCTGTGAGTGTGGCCAAATCGAGGACGCCTCGATCGAACAGCCCAATCGATCGATCCAGGTTCAAATCCCTGCGCTACTTCTCGGACTGAGCGTCTCCCCTTCCCTCCTCTCAGCTTCCCTTGTCCTACCCAACGTGCAGGCCGCCAGGCCGGCCAGCTGGACAGTTTGTCTACCGGGTGATGAATGGGGCCCCGGCAACATACTAAAGGAAACTGCTGCCACTACATTATTGACGTTTCTCAAGCGGTATTAGATGTTTGCTGAAAGTGTCCCGCTCGGCTGCAATTGATGGACTTGCTGGTACGAAGGAGGAAAACAAGACCTAGCAGATGTATATCTCAACCACCACAAAAT
>NW_026267230.1:834996-836300 GCF_000697945.3 Frankliniella occidentalis
CGCTGGGCGCCCGCATCGCCAGGTCGAGGCCTCTCTTGTTGCACGCCGCCCAAAAATACAAACTTTAATTCGCTTTCGCTGCCACGCCTAGCGGAACGGTCTCGCTTGTCTTGGACGGGTCTTAGTTATTGAGCAAGGCGGAGACAACAGAGAGCACTGTTGGAGGAAATTTTTGAGATTACGAGAAAATTTTCCCCGTTAAGTTTAGAATTTAAAATTAAATTCAAGTCAACCTTCTTTTCTGGGATGAGAAAACGGTTATTTAATTTATACTGCTGGTAAATTTAAAATGATAAGATATTCATATATTTATAAAATAATATTTTACAAAGCAATTTTGCAGTGTTTCCAAACGACGACCGGACTTTGAAATATAATGAAAGGGAAACTGGCCGCCTTTTCCTCCCCCATCCCCCTGTATCGATAACAAACGCCAAATACGAATTTAGGCCGCGCGGTTTCCTTTCTCTTGCCGTTTGACTGCGGGTCTTCCCCCCCCCCCCTGTTTTCATGCCCAATAATGCTACACAGTAAAATACCGTATCACCGAAAGGGAAGCCTACACAGCGCGCCACCACCGATTACGCTGCTGGAATGCCCTGATACTGCTCTAAGCTAACAGGGAGAGCTGCTCCTTGAAATACGTGCTGCTTCGTTCACTGCTGCAACTAAAAGTTCCTAAACGCGTTCGCCTAAAGCTCGTCGCGTTCAGTTTGCTGCAACGTTTATATCAGTACTGCCGCCACACGAGCCCTCTCCCCCCCCCCCCCCCCCCTCCCCCTTACTTCCTAAGGTGGCGCGCCCAACATAAACATAAATACAGGTGAACGGCCCGGGCCGCCAAGCCGCTTATTGTAGAACATGCGCGCGTGATATGTAGTCTATACGTATTCCAAATTTATGACGTTAAGTCACGGGGCGAACAGCCGATTTATGGCCAGCCGCAGGTAGCGCAAAAACACGCAGCACCGGCATCTTGTTTGTCAAGTAACTATCTTGTATTTTTATATTTTTTTTACTGTTCTGCTGCGGTAGCGGCTGCACGGTTACGGTAACACGCACTGATACCGCAGCAGCAAGGGCGCTGTGTTCTCCCTGGACCCGGGCCAACCCGTGTAGTCTGCGCTGTGGCCGACGCAGAAGACAAGGGGTGGTAGGAGGTCGGGGCGAGACGCCGGAGCGAGCGACGGGGAGGGGGGAGAGAGAGGAGAGAGACTTTGTCGGCAGAGTTAGGGCTCTGCGAGACCTCGAACCCCTAGATTCCGTGACTGGCTCCCGAGATGAACTCGGGAGAACGCCTGTCA
>NW_026267230.1:844310-849354 GCF_000697945.3 Frankliniella occidentalis
CTCTCTCTCCTGATAACACTCCCAAAACTAACCCTGACCCAGTCAACGACAATTTAACCACGCCCCCCCCCCTCTCCCTCCTCCCCCTCCCAGGGACCCCACCTGGCGCGTGGGTGCGACGAAGATGGAGGCAGCAGACGCCCCCCGCGGCCACTAGGGGTGCGACGGAGAGAGAGAGACATACGCGCATCCAAATGCAGCAGGTCCCCGGGCGGGGCGGACCTGAACCTGCGGACGTGACTGATAAATTGCCCCCGGCGTACACAGTGTGCACAGAGCGGCCCCGCCCCCGGGCACACCCCGAGTACCGCCCCCCCCTTCTCTCTCTCTCTCTCTCTCTCTCTCTCTCTCTCTCTCTCTCTCTCTCTCTCACGCACACACACTCGCACACGCCCTATCGGTGCCCGCGCGCGCCCAGCCGCACCCGCGCCCCGCACAAATAATCTACATAAATTCCCATCAGCCAGCGACGGACCCACTGCCCTCCGGCTCCGTGCCACGGTAACCCTTTTTTTTAATACTACTTTGCAAAGGTGAAAACGAAACGGAAAGGGGAAAAAAAGAAGAAAAAAACGATCGCCTTGCGTTGCACCACATGTTTTCCACGCGCGCCCTTCCCCTTTCCCACCTTGACACTGATACCTGCCCTCCCACGAGCGCGCGCCGTGCACCTGTTCGGCGCCGTAAAGTGCAATCTAGAGGAGAGACGGGGGGAGGGGCAGTAACATAAAGAGAAGAAGGACAAGCGGGGAATGGAGGGGGATACTCTGTCATATCCCGCGGAGAAATAAAATAAAAAGTCAGAGACGCGGGCAGCGATGGTTGGGGAGGGATGAAAGAAAAGAGAAGCAGACGTGAGACGAGGTCCGTGTTGCCATTTAGACCCTATCGCCTGACGTGGTCATTAGAGAAGGCGGAGGGAACAAGGTATCCATGTCCATCCCACCAGCAGGAAGGAGACTCTATAATTCTAACTTTCCCGTCAGTAACAGTATAGCAGGACTCCATTTACAGGCTATAATACTTCTCATCTATCCTCTCTCTCTCTCCCTCCCTCCCTCTCGGTGCGGTTTTTCACAGGAGGCACCGCAAACAACAGTAGAAGAACCCTACAATTAAAATTCGAACCTAAACAATCATTAGCCGCGCCCGTTGTAAATGCTCCTTCTTAGCTCCGACCGCCCCACCAGCCCCGCCCCGCCCCACCCCACCCCGCCCCACCCCGCCTCTTGCGGCCCTGGTCGGGACACGTCCCACTCATGTTAATGCGCACCGTAACGCAAAACAGCGCGTGCGTCGTTAGAAATGAAGAAAAAAAGACGCGAAGAAAAAGAGAAACAAGAAGATTGACCCTCCAAGTAACAAAGAAAATAGTAACTCACCTGTGAGGCTGCTCATCTTAGATGGGGTGGCGACAGGTGCGCAGCTGTGCAGCTGCAGGCGCGCGGAGCCCGAGGCGGCCGGTGCGACCACGGCCCGCCGGGCTGCATGGCGACGCGGGGGAGGGGGCGCGGGGGCGCGCTGCGGGCTCACATCGGGCCGGCCTGGCCGCAACAGTCCTGCAACAGGCAAGGTCACGTTTAAGTAGGCAGCGTAAACTTTATGTGAGCTGTGGACCACAAAAAAAGGGGAGGAAACATAATTTAATTTCCTCCCCTGTCCTCTTCCATTTTCTTTTCCCTTTACTTCGCCCGAAAAAAAAATGAGGGAGGGAAATGCACCATGTGGATCGGGCCGGTAGTGGCAGACGCTGCTGGATCCACTGGGCTTATCGGCTGAGCGGGCTGCCGCCGCCCGCTCGGCACTCGCTCAAAACATTTTACTCTCTCCGTGCCGAGGCTGCCGCCGCCCGGGCCGCCGCCCCTCCCCCCTACGGCCGTATTGTCTCCAGACGTATGTCTTTGCCCGATTCCATCCGCCTGATTTGGCCTCGAGAAGCGCCTCGCCTCGCCTCGCCGGCTCCTCGTCACACACAGGCAGGTGACAGTGTAAATGTGCTGCCGAGGGGGAGGGGCGCCAGATAAACGGAGAATGAGAAGAGACACTGGCGCGCGCTGAAACAGGAAAAACGGAGGGCGAGAGAGAGACGGGCAGAAATTCAGACGAAAAGAGGGACAGAGAGTGAGGGAGAGAAATACAGTGAGAGCGAGAGAGGCGAAATAGGATCGCGATAGACGGGCGGGGCCCCACCTGCCCAACCATATCCGAGAATATTGGTACGCCGAGGCCCTTAAGCGGACCGCGCCCGCCCCCAGCTTCCCGCTGCACGTCTGTGCCGGACCGCTTCCAACACGAACGCCTTTGCCGCCACCGCTCCGGCTCTTTCCCTGACCCTCGGCAATGCCGTACCCCACCCTACCCTTTCACAACTACGTCCTATTCAAGAACAGTGTGTAATGAAGTTTGGAGAAGTGCCCATACCAAAATACCTACCCAAGCAGTTTCATCCTGAGAGAAGCGTGTTTAGGGCGAGAGATGTACAGGAAAAAGGGAAAAAGGCTTAACTATTTAAAAAATGTAGGTTCTTGTGTCTCCTTTCCTAAATATTTTTTGACTATTTACAAAGTATCTGTACTGTCCATGCCGGTCCGTGCAGAATTTTTTTGCTAATTTTTGTGATGAATAATGTTGTGCCGCATGTGTCTTTCAAATCGCTCCGGTGTAATGTGTAATGCGGGATTGCATCGACTATACTCGCTTGATTGCAGAGGAGCCATGGCGCCACGGAGTAAGGCAAACCGCCGCAAATATATACGGCAAAAATGTAACTCTTAACGGGCGAAAACGTGCGAAACTTTTTAACAGCCGCTGTTTAAAAAAAATCATTACATTTTAATAACATTTAGAAGGAGCTATTTTCATTACAATTTCATTACAAGCTTATTAAATTTCCATTACGATTGAGTAATGAATTTCCATAACCCATCTCATTAAAACAAGTGGAACGTTTGAAGAGAAATTTCTTCGACGGTAACTCTTATCGTCAATAACTACTCAACATTAACGGATTATAAAGCCAAGGGTACGGTATGGTTATGGTTAGGAACAGGAACCCCTCTCTTTTACCTCTCGGCTACGAGGACTACCTGGAAGTGACACAGCTGTCGTAACGTTGGTCTTATGTCGCCGCTGAGCGAGGTTGTTTCCCAACTATTTAAGATAAAGGAATGAAACTTTCATAACATATGTTAAGGAAATGGGCGTGTAACAGGGCGTGTAATGAAATTTCAATGCCATGTGATGAAATTGCCGTTAAATTTAACAATACTGCTCTTAAATTTAGAGTGTCATTAACATTCATGACAAACCTTATTAAAATTAATTTTCACTGCGTAATTAAATTTGAAACGTTTTGTATACTGTGAGACAAAACAGAAAGGACCGTTTCGGCCGACAGGCAGCTGAGCTGCACCGAGAGCGGCACCCGGGGGAAATACAGAGCGACGCTCGAGCTCCGATGCACCCCGCGGCTAATTGGCCCGCGCGGTCGTTCCAGCGCCAAGATTCGGACAAACATTTTGTCGCACAAATCGGTTCCGGGGAGAGGGGTGGGTGAGGGGGGCACTCTGACGGGGGAGGAGGGGGAAGAGACTAAAGGAGGAGGAACGGTGTCGAGGCTGCTCTGCGCTCCCCCCGGGCTTGATCGATTGTCTTTTTTAATCCCGTGAGGAGGAAGGCGCGGAACAAATCGTGTCAGCGGCGCGCCAAACTTTGAATTATTTCCGCAAATCCCTCACCGTCGATGAGCGCGGCGCTAAGCCCGCCACGCCCCGCCACGCCCCGCCACGCCCCGCCACGCCAACACCACCACGCCGCAGCACGCCCCTCGCCGCACCACCACGCCCCGCCGAGAAACTTGGAACGCGGTCATGGAAGAGCGCAAGAGAAAGTTTTACAGAAGAGTCCCAATAGAGAAAATAAAGGAATGAAAAATGTATTACCTACGCAGAGACGCATAGCGTGGAGGGTTAGACTCAGATTCGACAATAACACCAGGCGAAGGACAAGAGTATGTGTGTATTGACAAAGTTATTGTCGTGTCAGGCACGCGGAGCCACTTGCATGGAAGGTGCACCCTGCCGGAGCGTGCTGCTGGAGGCTGGAGGCTCCAGCAGAGAGGCGATGCGGTGGTCGGGAGCCACTGGCGCCACCGGGCGCCGCGCGGGGTGGAGTGGGGCGGTCATCAGTGGGGAATGCGACAGCAAGGCGGGCGGAGCAGACCGGGGGCACAGCGGGACGAGAGCGGCCGACCCGTGCGCTGAAAATGCAAAAGCTCTTCCGTCGCACAGCAGCTTTGGTCTCATATATTTTGTTTGGGCAAGGGCAACACCGAATAAAAATATGCCAACGAGTTATTGGAACGTCTTCAATAGATTGGGCGGTCGGAATGCGATCGTTGTGTGACGATGAGACGAGGTGGACCCCTCATCCCGCACACTAAAATCTTATGAGCTTGTTAGCAGATAAACTTAGATTGAAACCAAACACTGACTGCATTTTTCAGACAGGGGTATTAATACTGCGTAAGCTACGATTTGCAGAAGATTGTGTTGTTGTTATAACGGTAAAGAGGAAGCAGCCGTGCGCCGAGCACCTCAGCTCCGACCCAACGTACTACGGATGGACTACAGCCGGACTACGGACGGACAGGCTGCCCCGCCGTCCATCGCCCGCCTAGCCGCGATGGGCGGTCCAGCGAGCGATGTGGGGTAAGGCCGGGTAAGGCGGTGGGCTGAGGAGGGAGGGGAGAGAAGAACGCGGTCCCCACGCGCTTTGTCGTGACCAGCATGGAGAGTACCCGAGGACGCTGCGGGGGGCCGCGGGGGCCCCAGGTGGTGGGAGGGAGGGGAAGAGACGAGAGGGGAGGGGGGCGAGGCACGCCGCAGAGGAAAACACAAGGAAGTTGGAGGTCGGTCTCGCGGAGAGGCACGGGGGCGGGAAAGGAGGCCGCCCGTGGAGGCCCGCATGCTGGGTGGCCGGGTGCGAGGCGGGCGCGGAGGCTGCGTGTGGCCATCAATCCACCTATCACTACTAATTCAAATCC
>NW_026267230.1:850259-852102 GCF_000697945.3 Frankliniella occidentalis
GACCAATTAGCATCCCGTTCCTAAAGGCGTAGCAGTGCGGCGTACTCGGGGACGTACTCCCGTCAGCAGGTACGCCGCGAGCGCATTCAGAGAGAGAGAGAGAGGGAGAGAGAGAGAGAGAGAGAGAGAGAGAGAGAGAGAGAGAGAGAGAGGGGAGGGGGGCGGAGTGGATGGGATTGGTTCGAATTATCTTAATTGCAAGCGCCACCGCCGCCGGTGAATCGCTAATGCGCCGAGTCGAGGCACTTTCAACCCCGACGCGCCGAGCAGCCAGTCAGCTACTCGAGTCTGCGAAACAAGGCCGGCCCGGCGAAGAGGAGGGGCTGGAGAGGGGATGATGCGGCGGACAGGAGGTCATCAGGATGCTCCTGCTGCAGAATCAAACAGTGGGCACTGCTTACTGTAGTATAGGCCTTATGCATTATGCACGCTGCACAAACGGCGTGCGTATGCGCTTGCTGCCCAAAGAGCATGCTTGTCGCCAGCCGTGGACATGGCAGTGGATCCGCGGCGGCAGAGAGAATAGCTATTAGAGAGAGGCCAGAAACATTTCGCGTTCGGTACGAATTAGATCGAGCGACAAGCGGGGCAAGGGCTATCGCTAGTCCCTCCGCGACTGGAGCACGAACACGTATTTGGTAAACCAAAATTTAGTAAGGGGGGTAGGGGGTGGGTGATACTTAGCCTTCTGGTTGATGTAAGGCACATCATGTCTTCTACTACACACACGGACTTTGCTACTGAACTGACCCCGACCTCACCCAACCCGAGCACCCCACCCAACCCTCCATAATGGAGCCAACGGGAGAATAGCGCCGCACCCGCTGCTGCGGGACGGGACCGGGTCCTTGAAGGAGCAGTTGCGGTAGTAGCAAAGTCTACACCGGCGAGCGGCAAAGTGAAGAGAGGAAAATAAGAACAAGCTGCGTGCCTGCTCTAGTTCCTAATACCGTCAAAACCTGATTTCAACTTTTCGAAAAATTCTTGATTGAAGTGCCGACACGACGAAAAGATCAAGCAAAATGGTCGAAATTTCGACCCCAAGCATTCTCGTCAGTGTCGGTAGGTGACCGACAGATGCAAGTTCTCGTAGCGCCTGGTGAGTAGGCAACATCTCGTCTACATTGCATCCGTGTACTGCGGAGTGGCCTACCCCGAGTCTTGCAGGCGCCAGGCTCCCAGGAATGATTCTACCTCCACATGAGATCACAAAACAGACCAGGCCCGCTTCTACCAAGCAGCGAAGAGCGAGCAAAGAAGCTGAAAAAAACAACAACATTATACTAGAGCAAGTAGTTGCTATACTTCCTAAAGTTAGTATGGCGATACGCAATACAGGAGAGGGGCGCCCGCCCGCCCTGGCCTGCCTGCAGCCACCGCTGCTGAGATCCCGATGAGTTCATCGAGCTTGGGCCCGGTGCGGGCAATGCAATGAGGGTCCCAGTACCACCAGCGCACCGAAAAAGGCACGCGAATTATTTCGCACCTTCCGTTGGCACCCAGCGAACAGGCAAGGCAGAGGCTGCTTTTCAGGATTCCACAAATCTTGCATCTCTCTCGCTCTCTCTCTCTCTCGTGGCCGGCCATCTGGCGAGCATAAAGGGAACGCCACCTTTCATTAATTTAACCGCTCGCGTTAAAAAGAGTGAGGGAGAGAGAGATATGGTTAGCAGAGAGAAAGAGGGAAAGAATGACATCTTTTGTCCCTAAACGGGGCGACTTCTTTGGGAGAGAAAAGTAAACTCTCCCGAAGCCCCCGCGAAATGAAGGGCCCCTGCAAAGAACAGAGAGCAGAGCTGAGTGACGGCGTCGGGCGGGGCGGGGCGGGGCAGTGCCGCGCTGG
>NW_026267230.1:852172-853635 GCF_000697945.3 Frankliniella occidentalis
CCGCTTCCTCCTGCAGCGGACGTCTTGTTTTCGTCCGCCGGAAGTGGATTAACGTCTTATCACTGTCCGCTTCCACATCACCGGGGGAGGAAGGAGAAACTTTTTTTTATTGCCGGCCCCCGCCTCTGCCCTTGCTCAGCAGCAGCAGCAGCAGAGCTGCTCGCCGCCAAAGCCAGAGCGTTTCGCAAAAGTCTGATTGAATCCGAAATCGCTGTTTAAGTTCTGGTCTTCCGTCAAACGGACTGGACGTCGTCGTCTCGAGGGGAGAGAGGGGGAGCGGGGGATACCTGCTGTACTACAGAGCCCCCGGGGCAGTAACTTGGAGCTATCGAGCAGGAACAGGGTATAGAGACGGAGCAGGGCGAGGGGCTCGGAAGGGGTCTGACACCGTGAGATGGATCGGCTAGGATTTTACAGACGAGGACGGACGCCACGCAGAAAGCCTACACATTTTATCCCGTGCCACGGAACGACTCTCCCCCGTTTCTGTGAACTTCCGCAGACGGAAATCCTCTATGCTGTCGTTATGACCGAAGCCGAACTCAACTAATAAGCTTGGATTCAAATGGAAATGGGAGAGGGGGGAAAACCCGCTCGTCACGTCAAACCAGTCTTCGGGGGGTTCGAAGGGTCCAGCAGGACGTATACTCCTCGCCCGCTCTTTCTCCCTCCTCTCTCTCTCTCCGCTCTCCATCCGCTGGCACACAGTCCCTTCCCCCGTTCCTTCCCCCGTTAATGGCTATGGTCTTACATGGGCCCCGACCGGGACGTGATTCGGTCACCACATTCCCTGCCGCCCTCGACCCCCTTGGAGTTGGGTTGGATCACTTGTAGCACCACGGTCCTGCCCTCCTTGGCCTCGGCCCCGATCACACGTCGCGCAGCGAGTGCTTAATCCCCCCACGCCCTCACCCACACTCACACACACATACACACACACATAGTCCCAAAAGCCCTTTGGCAAACCCTTTTCCTCACCTCAGCAGGACTCTGGCGGCAATACATTCCGACTTGGCCCCGGTCGAGAGAGGCGGGGAAGGGGCGGGGAAGGGGTGAAAGGATCGGGTAGTATGGGGCACGGGTGAGGTGTGGCGAGGGGGAGGGGGGGTGGCGGCTCGCAGCCAAGCGGCGGCAGGCTGGTGGACGGGGCGGCGGGGGACCGGCAGGCCGGCCAGCAGCAGCGCGCTCCAGCCAGCCAGCCTAATTTATATACAACATTGCATTCAGCAAACTACACTACTTTGTTTCCATAATTGCCGGGGCGCGGGCTGCCGCCGGGCGGGATGAGCAGCGGCGGCGCGCCGGGCTAAACTTGTTATTTGTGACCGGCAAAAGAAGATGTAGCGTCCCGATCCGCGCGGGGCGCGGAAAGTTTAATTGAAGGGAAGTAGCGGCGGCGGCGGCCAGCTTCTCGCCTATACATGGCTCTGCTAAGCCGCACCCCGCCCCGCCCCGCCTCTACC
>NW_026267230.1:854115-859060 GCF_000697945.3 Frankliniella occidentalis
GCCTCTCCTCCCACTTTTCAATCCCTCGCCCCCGACGAGAAAAAAAGAAGCGAAAGAGGAACGCGAGTAATAAAGGACCAACCAGAGGAGGGGAAAAGAGAGACATTTTAGTTTTTTCTGCCCTATTTTTTTTTTATCTTCTTGACGCCTGGCCTTGGTCAACCAGAGCATTTTTGTGGGGACAGCGCCCGCAAACAGTCCCAAGGAGCCCAAGGACAGGGGAGAGGGAGCACAGGAGGGTGCATGCAGTGACCCACCCCAACGCCGGGGAGAGACTGTTAAGAGCCGCCCTGGACTGGATCCAGAGCGCCCCACGCTGGACCCCACCAGGGCGGAGCCCGCGACCGGGGCGGGACAGCAGGCCGGGGCCGGGCCAGGACCCACCCGGGGCAGAGATTTGTTTGCTCGAGATTCCTGCAGATCGCTCCTCGGTGGCGCCCTCGTGAATATCGCCTCGAGGGGGGCCGGGGGGGACATGTATTAGGAGGGGGATGGGGAGGAGGAGGACAAGCAGGACGGGCGCCCGGCGGAGAGCCCGGGTAGCGTGCATTTTGTTTATCCTTGCACGTCCGCGTCCCCTCGACCGCTGCCGCACCGCTTTCCTTGAAAAAATGACGTCTTCCGTCTTTTGACCCTCTGCCGCTGCTGCTGCCGCTGCTGCTGGTCCCTCTTCCACAAATAAAATAGAGAGCAATTCTAAAAATGCATTCTGTACATGAAGATTATGCCCGCCCGCTCCACTTAGCTCCGCAGGCAACTCCACTCCTGTTTTTCCTGCTGCCTGCTTAACGTTGAAAAATATATGCGTATAAACTTTAAACATTTTATTTACTAAATATGCTGAAAATTTGAGACGGGCCCATTCTTGGCTGTCGATCAATTCCGATTCGGCGGTACGAAAGACCTGGAAGTTTCAAATCACCCACCCTGTATATGCGAAAACCATTAACGCTACCACAGGACCATGTACGAAAAGCGTCAGGAAGGGATTTCTTAAGGAGACCAAAGTGGAGTTAGATCGGGTGTGTGACTTAGCAGCGCGAACGGCGTCCCCCGTGTCTCCCAACGGCGCGAGATAACGGGGGAGCTCGGCGGAGGATCAGCGGAGTCGGCAATGAAACGGCGCGCAAATGGGGCACGTCTTATCGACATTCCAGTCCAGCTAGGCGCGCCGCCGCTCCGTCACGTGGGAGGGGATGGGGCGGGGCGGGCCGGGGCGGCATGGGGCGGGGGCGTTCGCCCAGCCGTCCAAACGGGATGACGCGGCGCCGGGCTCATTGCACGGAGCGGTCGATCCCCCAGCGTGGCCATCGACAGCCGTCGTCTACTTGAACAATGGACGGATTAAAAAATAAGAGTGAAACTTGGGTCATCCAAGTCTTTGCACATGCCTTCTACTCACTGTTGTCTGCAACGAACGCTTCGGGGTCTCAAAGCACCCAACTGTAGAAGGGTTCGGCTTTGAATAATCTCCTTTGGGTTTGACAAATATAAGAGGGCTCCATCACTTGCAAGAACACTTTCCAAAAGAATCACAATTCCAATAATTTTGAACATTTACAAGTATTACAACCTTTGCAATATTTCCAATCATTTTGAATCATTTACAATTATTTACAGTCTGCCACTAATTTACCACGTTGCAAAGTTGCTGAGAGTTCAAAATTTGGCAAAGTTGATTTGCTATATAAAATAGAACAACCTTTAAATGACAAAAATAGTCTGCGTTCACATGTAGTGGGTGTATAAAGAGCCTAGGCGAATGATTTTTACGTAAGTGTGGGGTACAGATTGTCCTGTTTCGAAGCAAGTGTATGCGATGTCCGTGTTAACAATTTAACTACAGGGTCGCCGAGCTGCCCCCGGCCTGGCCACTGCTACAAAAGCGCAGCCCGAGCGTGAGGCGCCGACCCCGGGCCGCCCTCAAGTAAAGCAGGGCCCAAGTGCAGTAATTACAAACGAGACCGCAAACACCATTACCACATATTGCTGTCGGGGCCCGGGGCGCGGCGTGGAGTGGAGTGGCGCGGTCGCGTGGGGAGGGGGCGGGAGGCGGGTGTGGACGCCCGCAACACGCGCAGATAATGATGACGAAGTGTTGGCGGCCTGTCGGAGAGTCGTGCATTATCCGATTCACCGCCGGTCGGCACGTCCGAGCCACGCTCCGCCACGCTCCGCCACGAGCCGCGGCTAGAAAACCATCAACATGTCGAGCCTAGGAACAGGCAGAGGCGCCCCGAGACGCACACGCGGGGGGTGCTGGGGGCTGGGGGAGCCACGACGGCTTGCCCTACCGACTTACAGGCAGGAGGCGCAGGAGGCACTTATTGGCGAGGAGCTCCAAGAGACACTCGAGGAGTCACTCAAAAATACAACACCCAACAAGACGAAAAAGAAAAAAGGGTGAGGGAGCGCGCAGTCTTTCTGCAAATGACGAGGGGGTTTTCACTCGGAATTTTCGTGTACAGTGTATTACATATTACGTGTATTACGCGGTATTACGCCAGTTTTACGCAACCTTTGCAACCCAAATTCTACCATTTTAGGGCATATTTTCATATTTTTCGGTATTACATTACGCGTAATACCTAGTTTTGGTGTACACTGTATTACGCAAGTGAAAACCCCCTCGGCAAATGATGAATGACAGAAATCATATCGTAGAGAAAAGAATAAAACCGCTTGACGAGGATATTGGTCTTGCTCACCGCGCGATGCTGATGAGATTGCAAAACTTCCCGCAGACTCGTTTCACTCGCAAGTACGAAGCCTTGCTTTATTTACTACCCCCCCCCCTCCCCACCCAGCAACCTTCTTGCTTTCACGCGCTTCCTGTCGTTTTTCAAAATACAATCTCCACTCCGAAAGTGACACGCGGCGCCCGCATACGATTCAATTTAGGGCGCGTAGAGTGACTCGCGCTGGGAATTATGTGACATTGGGGCGGGGTGGGTTGGGCGTTCCGCTGCATGAGAGGGAACCCCACCACGACAATCGCTGAATCATTCACTTAGAGGAAGGAAGGGAGCAGTCAGCGAGTTCAGAGAGAGAGAGAGAGAGAGAGAGAGAGAGAGAGAGAGAGAGATGGGCGGGCTGACGGCGAGAAGTTGAAGGGGAACAAAACTTGATTAAGCGGCAGTGTGCTCTGCTGGTGTGCTCTTGCGTGGAGAGGGAGGGTCCTCCTGCCTTCGCCCCGTCATGGGGGCCAACGGGACAGGCCTGATGTAGAGGCGCCGGATGGGCGGGCCTGTCGGGTCTGCGCTTTAGTCGGACTCATTTCTGATCACAAATTAAGATGCTTTTGATGCTCCGACCCGACTGACCCGAGCATGTTTTGTGGACCAGCACCGGATCCACTGTGACCTTCTGGCTCATGTTAGGTAGTCTGGACCGCCTCGGGTCAGATGAACCCTTGGCGGGTGACACAGACCCGCACGGGTCTGTTGGGTCAAGCGACGGAAGGGCGGGTCCGGCCGACCCGAGGACTGCATTGCGCCTGTCGCCTCTAGGCTGCGCTGCAATCGGCTGAGGGTGAGGGGCAGGGTGACGCAGGGCGGGGGGCGACTTTTTTCCGGTAGTGTGCGTCGCCGGGCCAGCGCACCGTAGCACGGGTCAGGCGGGTCCAGCAGACCCGGCACGGGTAAGACGGGTCGAGGCGAATAACAGTAGGTCCACGCTAACCCGAGATGGACCGCATAGCATACTGCGGGTCTGGCTGACCCGACTGCAATGCGAACGGGTCGCCTGGCGTAGTTGATCAACCACTTGGGCCGGGTGCGCCGGGTAAACGTGATTTCACCACTCGGGTCTATATTTTCTTCTTTACCCGCCCATCCGGCGCCTCTAGCCTGATGTCTACGCGGGAAGGACCCGGAGGACTCAGAGGGCCCCGGGGTGCCTGACCCCCACAGGCGGCCCCGCCACCGCTCCCGGCAAGCTGCCCTGAAAACCGCAGAGGTAGGTAGCAACTCTAGGTCTGCGATTCGACTATGGCGGCGCCCAAGAGGAACTATTGCACCCCATCACTTGATTATAACCGAACTTGGCGGGGAAGGCCCGCCGGTGCCGTGTTCCCCCCAGCTTCCTTCCTACCTTACACCGCTAATGCGCCGGGTTCTCTCAATTATTGATAAGGGACCATTAGGAATGGAATTTAAATATGCACCGCGGCGGCGGAAGACTCGGCGCAAGAAGAAGGGTGTATATCATCGCTAATTACACACCAACCACAATTACTCACAAGCAATATATTTTAAGGAAACTGAAAGAGGAGGGGGGGGAATAATTTACTCAAGTCAACGACCTGTCTACAGTAAGAACAATATCGTACGCGGTGGTCCACAGACCTCTTCCTTTTCTTTTCTAACAAGGTAGACGCACGTTAAAACCGTGTGAAGCTGAGCTAAATGTGCGTCTACCTTGGCCTGCGGCGCGCTAAAATTAAAATGTTTCCGCGATTTTGGTTGGCATGCCTGTCCACCTCACATCCCACGTCTCACGCCAGGCGCCTCACTTCACGCCGTCTTCCGGGCGGTCTCCCCTTGCGCTTCCTGACAGAGCTGAGCATTTAAAGTTCAAGTTTAATTTCAAGTTCAAGTTAAGCTCAGCAATAACGTACCGCATGACGGCGTTGCGGGCAGGTCGCATACTCACACGTTAGGCGCCGTGGTCAGCGACAGTAGGCAAGCCTGAACGCGGTGCAGTATAAGCAAAATAAATAAAGGGATCTATGGACCACCCTGGTGTAAAGTGTGTGCTGTGCCCGTCATCGCCATCCCACCCGTGCCATAGGCCGGGATTGGATGTGAACACGGGCGGCACAGCTCGTCGCTCGCAGCGCCACTCCGGCTCAATCCAATCCATTAGCTCGTGTGAGGCAATTCCACACCGTCCCAACAAGAGGTCAAACTCGGGCGTCTCCTCGGGACCATTGTCACAGATTGGT
>NW_026267230.1:863630-865719 GCF_000697945.3 Frankliniella occidentalis
GGGGAGGGCCTCGATCGTCAGTCTGGCCGCAAGCCCCCCATCCGCTCAAGACTCGCACCACCTGCTGCCCATTGCGGTGCGCCCCGAAGGAGGGCAGTGGAAGGTCCACTGCGAGCCAGCTGACGACAGCTGCGGAGCTACTGCGGCTGCCCGGTCCGCTGCTGATGGGTCATCGCGCCGAATGCGTTTCGGTTAGAAAGCACTCGTGTATCGTTTCGGAAGGGGCAAAGTTCTCTGAAGCCGCTCTAGTTGTCCCTATCGTGGGCACTATAAACTCTACACTTCGAACAAAAATACTACCACGCTCCTTCAGAACTATTTTTCAATTAAGGTTGGTGGGAAGCGAAATGAGGGAATAGACGCTAAAGCAGATTCTCACAACGGTAAAAGAACCCGAGCACAGAGCATATCGGCTTGCAGAACAGAAAGCGCGGCCGCCAGGCAGCATCCCTGGCCGTGGGCCTGCGCCGCTGCGCGCCTGTGGTCCAGAGGGTAGGCCACCCGCTGGACGCGTCCGCAGACGCCTTGCCTAACCCGCAGGCCGCCGCCCAAGACAAAACATGAGCAACTCCTCCCTACCAAATGATAATATTTTCGTTACACAGTCGAAAATCCTCGGAAGCGGAAGTATACAACATTTGCTGTAATATTTTATTCAAAAAATATGTTGTAAATTTGCGAAAGCCCGTGCCTGCTTGTCAATTCAAAGTCGATACATGATACGACTTTAAAATTGTTGTTTTAAGACACACATCATGGAAAATTTTCCCGTAAACTTGTACGACTATTTGTCGTAGTGTTCGTCACGTAGTGCAAAACCGTGAAGATATGAAAAGGTTCACTGCTTGCCATTCATTTTTGAAGAGGTGGGTGGAAACACGTTCGCGTTTAGGCGAGTGCAAAACCAGTGGATAATGAGAGTGCAACAGCCTCCCGTCGCCATGGAGACGCCCCAATGCTCCACTGCACGTTATTTTCACCTCGGCTGCGCCTGCCCGCGCTAGTTGAAAAATAAGGCTTTCCGCCTCTTGCTTTCGAGGGGTACCTTCCACCGCGCCACGCTCCGCGCCACGCCACGCCGAGCACAGTGTGCACTACTGCCGAGGGCGATAGACCCATTGGCAAGAAGATTCGCCAAGTTTCCCCCGGAGTCACTGACTGCACAACGACGCTCTGCTCGGCTCTGCTCAGGAACAACGGCGTGCACGTGACATGCGCGAGGCACAAGGCACTAGGCGCGAGGCGCTGCGACTGGGACAGCGCGCACCCGATCCGCACCACCGCGAAGAGCACTACCTCTGGAAAAAATATGTTCGTAGATGTACGAGAGATTTTGTAATTTACTTTCAACAAAATATATTGTTCAAGTCGATACCGATACACTGCTTGTGAATATCCAATGTTGAATCGGAATGCACGAGGTAATGTACGATCCCCTCCATGAATACTTTTTTGTATTCGGTACAACAATTTCTCACGGTGTGTATGGGAGAAAACAGTGAACCAAAATCTAGTACAATTTGATCTTGTGGAACAAACATACATGCAAACATAAAGCATGTGGGCGGGCCGGCGGATTAAAAAATGATGTGTCAGCTTTACTAACAAAAGTAACAGAAACTTAATAAAGGAAAAACCACTGAAAACAATTTTTTTTATGAGGATATCCGCAACACCGCTAACGGCCTTGCCTCACCATCACCCGCAGGCGCCAGCAGCGCCGACTTCCGTCGCCATCGCTCCACCTGCTCAATTCAAATTCCGCGCGCAGAGCGACGTTAAAACAATAAAGAAAAAAACAACACGGCTCATTGCCTTGGCCAGGCGAGAGGGTCCAATTCTCTTTGTGTGTAGTATGTCGAGGGGCCGCGTGCACTGGAAAGGGGAGCAGGACAGAGAGATAAAGGAAACGGAAGTAGGGAGCCGGGGAAATCGGAAATGTAGGGGAAGAGAGGGGGTGCGGGACGCCTGGGGGGAGGGGCAAGTCGTCGTCATCACGATATGCCGGCACTGGACGTGGTGCTACCGGCGGCCCCAGGTGTGACCCGCCCATCCGGCGCCTCTAGCCTGATGTCTACGCGGGAAGGAC
>NW_026267230.1:871489-872812 GCF_000697945.3 Frankliniella occidentalis
CTACTCATACCAAAAGTTGAGGGAGACGCGACAACGCAGCAGATCGTATAGAGGCAAAAAAAGGACAAAAAGCAGAGGGAAAAAAATCTACCATTGTATCCCTCCCGACGAGTCGCCTCTACTACAGCAGTCCTGTAGTCCGTTTGTTTGCCGTGACAGAGTAAACACGGTTGGCAGGGTGGCTCGGCTCGCCCGGCATCCCGAGGCGTGTCCCAGCCCCAGCAGCACCCCCGGCAGGTAGGCAGCCGTAGGCAGCACCTCTACCGGCACCCGGCACGGCACTATTCGTGAAGCCTCTGTCTCTCTCTTATTTCGCTGTCGCCCCCCCCCCCTCTCTCTCCCTCTCACACGCACACATTCTCGAAGGCTGCCGGTTTGCTTTCAACTGTTGTGTCGCGAGTTGTGTGCGCCCCCGGCGCTTGCAGGGAGGGCTCTGCTGCTCCCACACCCCGCACGCCTATAGCGCACGCTTTCTCCTCCCCTACTTACCCCCTTTTCCCGTTGGCTCCGCTCGAGGGGGTTCGACAAAAAAAAAAGAGTAAGGGGGCGGGGGGAGAAAATCTACCCGGCAAAACGTGATCTTTTTTGATTGCATGCGACTCAAGTGGGTGGGAAGGAAACAGTCGATAGGTCTTTCCAGCGGGTCGCCTCTAAAATAATGACGATTGCGTGCAGAGGGCGCCAAAGTTATTTGAAAAAGTTCGTCAATGTGGAGGCGGCAACACAAATGGGCACTGTGCGTGCGGGGTTCAAACTGTGTGAAAGAGTAAAGGAACTCACCAGATGAAAGTGAAAACAATGCCAATTTCAGTTGCCCTAGCTTTATTTCGTCTCTGCTTAGCAAGATAAGCGTGTCATTCATCACCTACGTCAAGGGGTCGTCCACATATTACGTCACGCGTTTGGGGGGGAGGGGGGTCTACGCTAGCGTGACGGCCCTATACCAAAAGCATTGGAAGGTTAGGTTAGCCGCGTGACGTGGGGGGAGGGGGGTTAAAAACTGCCAAAAATAGCGTGACGTAATATGTGGACGACCCCTAAGGGAAATCCCACTAACGCACATGTGTTTTTCTGACTTTCCAAGTCTTTGGTAAGGCTAAGAAAAATACAATACGAAGTATAGGCTGGTGGGGTGAAGAAAGGGAGGGGGGGGTACAGCTGGATCCTCCTCGTCGCTTCGGTAAATAACGCGTGCTACACGCCGCGTTTCATTTCCCCGCGCTGCGCCGAGCTGTTTATTTGTTTCCAAAAGGCGGTGGGAAGGGTAGAGACACTCTGCTCGAGAGCAGTGCAGAGGGGGGAGGATGTGGAAAGAGGTGGGGC